>NC_088881.1:23046161-23235928 GCF_032884065.1 Artemia franciscana
AAAAACCCTCTGGTTTTACTTTCATTTCTTAGCTTAAACAGCTAGGCAGTCATAAGTCAATAGTTTCCGATGGTATTAGGATGCCATTAAGAAAAAAAACTCTGATCTATAAAAAAATTCAAAACTCCTCTGGTCTTGGTTTCACCTCTTAGCTAAATCAACGAGGCATTCAATAGTCGTTCTTTGTCATGCTATTTGAATGTCATTAAGAAAAAATAAACTCTGGCTTATGAAAAATTTCAAAAAACTCATCTGGTCTTGGTTTTTCCTCTTAGTGTAAACAGCGAGACAATATGATTTTAAAATCTGGCCTATAACAAATCTCAAAAACTCCTTTGGTCTTGGTTTCATCTCTTAGTTTAAACAGCTAGGCATTCAATAGTCATTTTCTTACCATAGTATTAGAAAGTCATTAAAAAAAACCTCTTAACTCTTAGAAATCTAAATCAAACGTATCTCGTCTCCGTTTCTCCTCTTGGTCTAAATACCGAGGCACTGTGTTTAAAATCTAAGTCAAGAACAACAAATTATTTTTTTTAATTGAGGTGTTGGGTATCAGAGCCCTGGAGGGGAGCATGATTCCCTGAATGGGAATATGGACACCTAAACTCATGCGCGAGCCATGTTTATTGAAAATCGATGTGCTCTAGACCGTTGCATTATAAAAAGGATAACTCACCGATTTCAGTTATTACAATTCTTAGAGACATAAATAAGCTTGATTAATCATAAAAAGAAATTTCTGCTCGACAAACATCTCAAATCACTGGGGTATGCAAATTACTGGAGTGGTGCCAAAAAAGGTGTCCGAAAAGAAATCACTGACAGCCTTTGCCATTTATCCAACTTCAAAGCCTAACGTCACAGAAATAATACATTGATTGCCTAGAATGTATTTCTAAGAAGTTAATATCATCACTGACTTATTGGCTCAGTTGAGTAATGTTTCGTTCTTATAGATGAGAAAATCCTGGGTCTCGCGTTCGATTAGCTCCTAACTGCTTAGGAGCTAAAAAATTGTCGTTGGAAAAGAATACATGTAACTATATACATGAAGTTAACAATATAACTGTAGTAATCAATACAACCATCTAGTAATTTGGTTATTTAGATGGCAGTGGTGGAGGAATCTCCATTCTGTTTGGTCTTTAAAAAATGTGCTGGTACCGAGGATCGAAGGAGGTGGGCTATGTTAAGACCAATTGAAGGAATACTACTGACCCTTGTGAACTATACTATCAAAGCCATCACCCCCTTTTTCGGCAGCAACTCCACTAGTTCTTGAAATATTACGAAGTTCTTCAGTAGAATAGGCTGTTACGTCTTTACATAGCTCAAATACAGAAGATGATGCATATTGTATTTCTACCAAGATGTATCTTGCATTCAACGTAAAATTTTCCCGGACAGTCTTAACAATGTCAACGGTATAAGCATCTAACGATATAACATATTCCAGCTTGGTAACACATGGAAGATACCTTGTTGGATTATAGATCGGAAACGAGTTCTCCATATTTGACTCTTATCTCACTTTGCGTCGGTCGATGGCGCTACATAAAAAATTACCGTAAAAAGCCGGAGGTGCACACTTGGAATAGTTTCTTATCTAGTTTCTGTGTATAGAAGTTTTAACATCGCTCATTACTTTCGTCCCAGGCAAAAACTTAGCTCCTGACTTGTATGAGCTATTCCAGCGTCTTCAAAACTGTCATGGGATAAAATTTTGGGTACACAGTCAAGTCTTGCTTGTCCTTCTCAAGATTTGTATCGCCTCAACCTTGCATTGTAATATTTTTATTTTATTTTTTACTATTCTGTGTACACTAGCTTTAAAGGGTCTCTTGGGGCTTTTTTTCTTTGAATTGTAATAAATTTTCCAATGTGTTTAGAAGTATCTTGCTTTCTTTTCCACCCTTAGTCAAAGTTAGACCGGCACTCCATGTGTGTAACCTTGTCTTTTGCTTTGGTCAAATTATCTTGTCAGGCTGCAGTTGAATTTTCCCTAACTACTGAACCGTCAGAGAGTAATAAATCATTATATACGAGTCTGAAAAAATTTTTATGGTGAGTTGCTAGGCTACCAGTCCAGTCCTTTTAACCCTGGTTCAATTGAAACAACTCTGTTTTAATAGGAAATTATTAAAAAGAAGATTCTAACGATAAAATAAAATGACTCAGTTCTATTTACATGCAAATTCGGTTTTTGATATCAGCTAAGCAATGCAACAATCAACTGTTTCTATACAGTTAAGTTATACAGTTAATATATAAGTTATACATATAATATAAGTTATATTATATGTTATTATTATACGTTATTTATTATACACTAAGTTAAGTTATACAGTTAAATCCCGAAGTCTTATCAGGAGAAGGAAAAAAACAACGTAGACTCTCTGACTGATTGAAGCACCAGGAAACTGGATGAGGCCAAAATAAACGAAGTAGTCAAAAAGTAGCAGCTAGATGTGAACGACCAAATAAAAACAAATCCTACGCGGGCATAATCGGTTTTTGAGGCATATGTTGTTACCGGTCCAGCCCCTTTAAACTGGATTTAATTTAAACGATTGAAAAACTAAATTAGAAAATTAAAGGGTAAAATAAAACAACTCTATTCTATTTACAAGCGAATTTGGTTTTTGGTATCTACAATTGAAGCTGAGTTTTGTAGAAATCAGCCATTTCTTTACCGAAAAGCTTGAATTTGAAAATATTCTAGCTCCTGGCCCTTCAGCTATCGGTTAAATTTTGATAATAATTTTAATAAATGTTTTTCGGCATTTAGTTTTCGGTTTGTTTGTCTTCTGTATTTTATTGTGTTGTATTGTCTTCTGGCTTTGTTTTTTTATACTGTTTGTACTGTCGCCCGGCTTTCGAGCCAGTCTCCCTGCCTGGGATGTTATGTGAATAGTTTTAAATATGTATAGTTAAAGATTAATAAAGAACCTGAACTTGAAATTGTAGGCAATTAGGAAATTACGCCCGAGGAAATCAAACAGTTCGTGGTAACGAACTGTAGTAAGGAACGACCCGGCTCAATAGTAACCAAAACTCTAAAAAATTGAATTTTGATATCAATAGCTGCATCAAAAGAATCGCATTTTAATGCTGATTTTAAATATATAAGTTTCATCAAGTTTAGTCTTACCGATCAAAAGTTACGAGCCTGAGAAAATTTGCCTTATTTAGGAAAATAGGGGGAAACACCCCCTAAAAGTCGTAGGATCTTAACAAAAATGACACCATCAGATTCAGCGTATCAGAGAACCATACTGTAGAAGTTTCAAGCTCCTATTTACAAAAATGTGGAATTTTGTATTTTTTGCCAGAAGACAAATCACGGGTGCGTGTTTATTTGTTTGTTTTTTTTTTTGTTTTTTTTTTTTCTTTTCCCCAGGGGTCATCGTATCGACCAAGTGGTCCTATAATGTCGCAAGAGGGCTTATTCTAACGGAAATGAAAATTTCTAGTGCCCTTTTTAAGTGACCAAAAAAATTGGAGGGCATCTAGGCCCCCTCCCACGCTCATTTTTTTCCCAAAGTCAACGGATCAAAATTTTGAGATAGCCATTTTGTTCAGCATAGTCGAAAACCATAATAACTATGTCTTTGGGGATGACTCACTCCCCCACAATCCCTGGGGGAGGGGCTGCAAGTTAAAAACTTTGACCATTGTTTACATATAGTAATGGTTATTGGGAAGTGTTCAGACGTTTTCAGGGGGATTTTATTTTGTTTGGGGGTGGGGCTGAGGAGAGGGGGCTATGTTGGAGGATCTTTCTTTGGAGGAATCTGTCATGGGGGAAGAAAAATTTAATGACAAGGGTGCAGGATTCTCTAACATTACTATAAGAAAACAATGAAAAATAAACATTTAAACGTTTTTTCAAATGAAAGGAAGAAGTAGCATTGAAACTTAAAACGAACAGAGATTATTACGCATATGAGGGGTTCTAAAAATACTTTAGCATAAAGAGCGAGGTATTTAGGAGGAGATAAATACCTTGCTCTTTATGCTATAGTATTTTTAGTAATTTCAACTATTTATTCTACGGCCTTTCTGATTCAGGGGTCATTCTTAAAGAATTGGGACAAAACTTACGATTTAGTGTAAAGAGCGAGGTATTAACGAGGGTACAAACCCCCTCGTATACATAATAAAAATATAAGTTTATGAAAGTTTGTTACGTAGGTTAATTCTTAAGTTGCGTATATTTTTTACTAATAAAAACGTTCGTTAAAAATTAAAAGTTCTAGTTGCCTTTTTAAGTAACCGAAAAATTGGAGGGCAACTAGGCCTCCTTCTCCACCCCTTATTTCTCAAAATCGTCTGATCAAAACTAAGAGAAAGCCATTTAGCCAAAAAAAGAATTAATATACAAATTTCATTTTAACAATTTATGTGCGGAGAGCCAAAACCAAACATGCATTAATTCAAAAACGTTCAGAAATTAAATAAAAAAAAAAAACAGTTTTTTTAGCTGAAAGTAAGGAGCGACATTAAAACTTAAAACGAACAGAAATTACTCCGTATATGAAATGAGTTGTCCCCTCCGCAATCCCTCGCTCTTTACGCTAAAGTTTGACTCTGCCACAATTCTACTTTTTAAAACAATTTAAAGCTTTAGCGTAAAGAGCGAGGGATTGCGGAGGGGACAACTCATTTCATATACGGAGTAATTTCTGTTCGTTTTAAGTTTTAATGTCGCTCCTTACTTTCAGCTAAAAAAATTGGTTTTTTTTTTTATTTAATTACATAAAGACAAGTCTGTACCTGTCATAATCTTCGGAAGCAATAAACCTTTCAGCAACTGTGGTTTGAGTCTGATTTTCTTTAAGTCTAGGTTCTGGACATAATAGTTTAAGGTTAATTGCATAATAGTGCATAGTATTAAATGTATTTTTGATTAAATGAATTGATCCTTTTGGTAGAAATCCTCACTGTTTTAAATTTGCTTTTGTTTCAAAATAAAAAAATGAGTAAATGTATTTAAAATAAACTTATTCCTAAAAAAATTTATCCCAAAATATTATCCCGTGCCTCTAATCACCACTGCTGTTCTGGTGTCTCCCTCTAGAAATTTTAGTGTGCGCTCTCACACAGGAGAATGGATTGTCTAACCTCTTGGCTTTCCTTTTTACACTATTGGGGAGATTGCAGGGTGCTCTACCTCTTCCCCTAGAAGACCAAAAATTAAAAAAATGATAAGCATTTCTAATATTCATTAAACAATACAACACCTTGCTGAAGATTAAACATTACCCTCCCCCCCAAATCTTTTCCTTTCAAAAATTTCTGTTTCTATCCTTGGACCTAAAAAAAGTCAGTTGAGGGCTTAGAGCGTAAATTCTTAGCATGTATTAAGTGGACTTTATCATTTTGTCTTCTTAATTGTCCATATAACCTTATACCCTCCCTTGAGACATTTTTAGTCTGCCCATTCTCCTCGAGATATCGGCTTAATTAATTATGATCCTTTCTTCTTTGAACACTATTTGAACTGATCTACCTTTCAAGGTAATATTACCAAAAAACATAAAAGGAATACTCCTAAATCCAGATTCGTGTACAAATGTGGAATTGGGCGGAGTTTTATCAACCAATTGAAATGTTGGAACGATTTACCAATTTCCGGAACAGTGATCAAAACACCAGTTTAAAATTGTTAATGCTCCGTGCGGAAACTTCGGTTCTGGAAGAGTGACCAACCGGAAATTGGAATACTTGTTTCTATTAATTAGTTAGGTAATACTAGACCTAGCTAGACAAAGGATGCAACCAGAATTATATTTTGGAATGGGTTAAGTAAGGATAACACCTCTGTGTAGGCCTAAATTCTATATGATTTTTGACAATGTAAAGGCCCATTCAGGCTACAAAGGTCTAGAGTCATATCCAAAAGTGCTGAATAGGCTATAAAAACGCTCTAAGCAAGGAAATTTCGTCCTTATTGCATATCACCTCGCCCATGCTATTCGAAATCGGAAATTAAAAAAAAATAAGATAGGCATGACCATGCGAATATGTAACCAATATTTTTTACAAGAGGAAGGCTTGAAGGTTCAAAGGTTGGAAAAGTCTTCAAATTAGCTACCAGAAAAGAGCAGTTTGTATTGTAATTTTAAGAAACGGCCCATCTTACTTTGATCAACGGAAAATCCCTTATGTGTCTACGAAAACCCTGTTCGCTTTCAGATAAATCCTTTTACAGAAATTTCCTTCGATTGGGACTCATCGTGACTGGTACTTGACATCCGTCTGATTTCATATTGAAAGTCACACATCAGCCATGTGTTGTTGGCACTTACTGTAAATCCTTGAAATATATCAAAGCTTTATAGTTCGGAAAAAGTAATATTACACTTTATATTCTTATAAAAATTTCACTTTCCTGCATAGTATTTTTTTAATTCCTAAAAATGTTTCACCTCTCTTCCCTTAGTAATGCGTCTTCTCTCTTAACTTAATACTAGAAATGTGTAATAGCATTCGCCTACCTTGGAAATTTTCTAAATACTTTTAGATTTGGCTGCGAATGCACATTATATAGCAGCAAGTGCTGTCGGAACTAAGACTAATGGTCTCTTATCAGTTAGCTCAAATCTTAGCCGTGAACTCCCCACTGGGGTCGTTTGTGGAGGCTATTGCCCAGCCCTGATTTGCTAGGCTTTTTCAGTTCAATAATAAATATGCAGTAAAATAATTTGACTTATCCGAAATCGTCTTCTAATTTTAGAGCGAGAATTTTGAAACTCGTTGTCTAGGTCATTACAAACGTGGACTTGGCTATTTTCACAATGTCCACAAAGTACCACGTGGCCCAAAGTTTGCCTTTTTTTTACGCAATGATGAGTAGTAGAATAGTGCGCTAAATTTGGCAGAACTAGTGGCAGTTCAAGATTCATATGAAGGCGTGGATAGTGGACAATCTTTGGCTTACGAATCTCCCTATGCCTCCGGTTGTGAGATCCTGTCCTTAGTTCTGAGGGCGAAAAAAAAAAGACAAAAAAATCCCACTCTGTATTCTCCAAAAAGGTGCTTATTGTTTTGAATTTTGTTTACAATCGGAAAATTTCTAATTTGAGATATTTTTTAATTGTACAAGAATACAAATTTTGGATTTTCAACCATAAGAGGAAGAAAGAAGTTAGATAGGCAATAGATTGTATAAAATCATGTTAGTAATTCGGATTAAAAATATAAGATTTAAGCCACGGACCCTTAATCTTTTATTTTTTCCATGATGCCTCTGTCCATAAGAAATAAAGCTATACACTCTTTTTCATACAAATATTTTTCTTGGATAGAGTAAAAACACAAATGATCGATTAGCCAACATAGATTAGCACATCTGAAATTTTTCTACAGCTAACTAATTATTTTGCTTGTATTGCTTGGCATATTTTTTTTCAGAGTATTGGAGCTATTAAGTTATGTTACTTAAGTTATTAAGTTATTAAGTAAGTTATTAAGTTATGTCGATCCCGTAGGATACAGATTTTGTTCCTGAGGGACTGATCTTATTTTGGCCGCTCTATTGGTTTGATCTGTATCTTTTTTAAAGTATAACAATGGAATTTCTTAGAAAATATTTAGTAAAATATATTAGTAAAATTTCCTAGATGTTTTCCAGAGAAATTGCCTACGGATTGTTTTGGGTACCCGGCTGACTGACCGTATTTCAAACAGTAGGTTATACAAAAAGTGTGGTTCAATCCCGCTTTCTGGGGCTATAATGAAAGAAAGGTTGAGATGGCTAGGCCACGTTCTACGGATGAAGGATGACATTCATAAATAAAGATTTAAAGGAAATGGGAACTTCCTGGTAGGGTGTAAAGAGGGAGGCTTTAAATAGATTAGGTTCAAGGAGGAGCGTGCGTAGCTGTGTTGGCCTCAGGCGGCTTGGTTGAAAGACCGATTTTAGTCAGAACCCAACATTTGAAAATGGAACCCTTCGCAATCATTTATTTCTATCACTTCCTTTTATGCAACCATTGAAATACTCACCAACAGGACTGTCTGAAAAAAGGCATAAAAAAGTAAGCCGTATTGTACACTTTTTTGGGAGTGCAAGATAAAATTTTGTTGCCCCTTTCCCCAAACACAAATTTTAAAGACCCTTACCCCTCCTCTAAGATGTTTTTTTCTGAAAGTACCAACACGATCAGCCAGAAGACAAAAGTAGTGGTAGAATTACCAAAGCTACTTATAAGATTCACTACTGTTGGCTTAGAGTTACAATCATTTACCTAATATGTAATATTATATAATATAATATAATATTTATAATATAATATTAATATTAATCTATATATAAAAATAAGTTGTCTGTGTGTGGATCTGTGGATGGATCAGGTGACGTCATGTTTGTCCGCATATGACGTCTGAATTATTTCACACTAATACAAAAGAAGAAAAAAACTAAAAAAGGTAAAAACTACAAAAAAAACTAAAAAGAAAAAAAAACTAAAAAAGCTAAAAAACTAAAAAAAATCTAAAAAAAGGTAAAAATCTAATAACTAAAAAAAAACTGAAAAAAATAAAAAAAGGGAAAAACTACAAAAAAAATAAAAACTAATAAAAAAACTAAAAAAGCTAAAAAACTAAAAAAACTAAAAAAAAACTAAAAAAAGGTAAAAAACTAAAAAAAACTAAAAACTAAAAAAGAAAAAAAATAAAAAAAAGGAAAAAACTGAAAAATAAAAGAGAAAAAGAAAACTAAAAAAATATGAATAAATATATATAAAAATAAGTTGTTTGTGGGTTATGTCTGTCTGTCTGTCTGTCGAGTGACGTCGTGTTTGTCTGCATATGACGTCTGAATTATTTCACACTAATACAAAAGAAGAAAAAAAACTAAAAAAGGTAAAAACTACAAAAAAAACTAAAAAGAAAAAAAACTAAAAAAGCTAAAAAACTAAAAAAAACTAAAAAAAGGTAAAAAACTAAAAACTAAAAAAAAAACTGAAAAAACTAAAAAAAGGCAAAAACTAAAAAAAAAAAACTAAAAACTAATAAAAAAAACTAAAAAAGCTAAAAAACTAAAAAAACTAAAAAAAGGTAAAAAACAAAAAAAAACTAAAAACTAAAAAAGAAAAAACTAAAAAAAAGGAAAAAACTGAAAAATAAGAGAAAAAGAAAACTAAAAAAATATTAATAAATATAAAAAATATAAATATAAATATAATATAAATTAGCAATCAACAAAGCACCGAGACACAAATGACGACCGGGACACAGGGAGTATAAATGACGACCAGGACATAAGTAAAAAAAAAACTAAAAAAACTAAAAAAAATGGTAAAAACTACAAAATAACTAAAAACTAATAAAAAAACTAAAAAATCTAAAAATCTAAATAAACTAAAAAAGAAAAAAAAGAAAAAAGGAAAAAAATAAAGGAGAAAAACAAAACTAAAAAACGAATGTATATACAGACCGGGACACCGGGATACAAATGACGACCGGGACACAGGGAATATAAATGACGACCGGGACACAGGGACACAACTACAATGGGGACGCCGGGGGGCACAGGGGGATATAAATGACGACCGGGACACCGGGACACAAGGAATATAAATGACGCCCGGGACACTCAAAGAGAAATCACAGACTGGAACACCGGGACACAAATGACGACCGGGACACAGGGAATATAAATGACGACCGGGACACAGGGACATAACTACAAAGGGGACGCCGGGGTGCACAGGGGGATATATAAATGACGATGGCGACTCAGGGAATGGTCGATTAGCAATCACCATCAACAAAGCTCAAGAGCAATCATTAGAATCATGAGGTATAGATCTGAATACGGATTGTTTTCCCATGGACCATTATATGTTGCATGTTGAAGAGTCGGTAAACCTGAAAATCTATTTATATGCACAGACAATGGGACAGCAAAGAATGTTGTATATTCGCTAAGTTTTACGTAGTTAAAAACATATATATATATATATATATATATATATATATATATATATATATATATATATATATATATATATATATATATATATATATATATATATATATATATATATATATATATATATATATATATATATATATATATATATATATATATATATCTATATTCACAGGTGGGACATAGGGACACAACTACAATGGCGCGTAACTAATATGGCGCGTAACGACTTACGCGCGCGGGGGGGCTTGGGGGGGGGGGGTTTGAAGCGCCCCCACCAACTAGGTGTTGGGGTGGCGCGAAGCGCCACCCCAACAGCTAGTAATATAATATAATATTAATGTAATATAAGGTCTTAGTCACATTTACTGTTCTCCAGCAAAGAAAAAGAAACAAACTCGAGACTTTGCATTGACAAAACCAAAAGGATTTTTATGAAGCTGAACTTCGTTCCACGTAATGCACAGACAGACAAAAGTCTTTTTTGGCTGGGGGAATCTAGACAAAGGATGATGATAATAATGAAAGCATAGAAGCATCAGATTTCCGAAGTCAATATCATAACGTCCTTGAACGATTGTATTGTCTTCCAAAAAACAAATAAAATCCAAATATTGATTATTTTTCTGGATTCTCTTACTAAAGGCATTTTTAAATAAAGCGCGTGTTTTTTCCGAATATAAAACCTTCAAGAGGATTGAAAGAAAGAACTAAAACAATAAAAGTAAGCGTGATTTATCAGCGAAGAAAGAGGGTCAAAACTACTTAGCGCAGTATTTTTTTTTGTTATTATTACAAGTGAGGTGCTAAGATCCATTAGCGTAAATCGAAGGCTGGGGAGAGAAGGGTTTTAATGGCTATTTTTTCCCTCCTCCCTAGATTTCGAAAAATGCCCTTTTGTGGGCATTTTCATACATGCTTTTCTTGTATCTTCATTGAAAAAGTTGAAAAACGATGAGAATGCCCCTTACACATTCTGCCTCCTCCTTCCACTTTTTCAGGATTGACGCCACTGAACTACAGCAGTCTTGTACGCCTTTATTTGATGGGGGGTGATTTAAATGTATTACATAAAAAATTACACCGTGTACAAGCTAGAAAATTGGGAGAGAGTATAAAATTTTGAAGAAGATTTGAAGCACCCAGTTTTCAAGGTCGGTATCAAAACGTTTTTGAATGCAAAAATACCTTTTACTAGCACATTAAATTTCTTGTTTTTTAATTTAATCGCAGGAAGTCTCATTATTTTGTTTATTTTTTCACGTTAGAATCATAAAAGGGAAAATAAAAAAAAATATCTATAGTTTTCAGTGAAGCACAAATGACACCCTGGCCCTTTGAAATTTTAGGGAGTGGTGGTCGTACTCCAGCCTGTGGTAATGTCTGTTCACTTTAAGCTTGACTGGATTATTCATTTTAATTTCAGTTTTGTATTCATTTAGAGGCTAGTGGCAACTTGTATTTTAAGATCGGTGCGGTTATTAATCTAAATTTCTGTTTGTTTTGGATTGCATTTATTCATTTTTGACATAAATAAATATGATGAAATCAAAATTCAGACCGTTTGAATCAATACAAGGATATTTGTTTCCTTGATTAGTTGTCAAATAGTTCGTGGTAAAGAACTGTAGTAAGGAGCGACCCGGCTCAATAGTAAACGAGACTCTAAAAAACTGAATTTTGATCCTAAAAGATACATCAAAAGAATCGAATTTTTATGCTGATTTTAAATATATAAGTTTCATCAAATTTAGTCTTTGTCGTCAAAAATTACGAGCCTGAGAAAATTTATCTCATTTTGGAAAATAGGGGGAAACACCCTATAAAAGTCACAGAATCTCAACGAAAATCACACTATCGCATTTGGCGTATCAGAGAACCCTATAGCAAAAATTTCAAGCTCCTATCTATAAAAATGTGGAATTACGTATTTTTTGCCAGAAGAAAAATCACGGGTGCTTGTTTATTTTATTTTTTTATATTTTTTTTTCCAGGGGTCATCGTATCGGCCAAGTGGTCCTAGAATGTCGCAAGAGGGCTCATTCTAACGGAAATGAAAAGTTCTAGTGCCCTTTCTAAGTGACCGAAATGGAGGGCACCGAGCCCCCCCCCCCACGCTCATTTTTTCCCAAAGTCAACGGATCAAAATTTTGAGATAGCCATTTTGTTCCGCATAGTCGAAAACCATAATAACTATGTCTTTGGCAGTCCCCAAGGGGGGGGCTGCAAGTTACAAAATTTGACCAGTGTTTACATACAGTAATAGTTATTGGGAAGTGTACAGACGTTTTCAGGAGGATTTTTTTGGTTTGGGGGGTGGGGTTGAGGAGAGGAAGCCATGTGGGAGGATCTTTTCTTGGAGGAATATGTCATGGGGGAAGAAAAATTCAATGAAAAGGGCGCAGGATTTTCTAGCATTACTATAAAAGAAAACAATGAAAAAATAAACATGAAAACGTTTTTTTCAATTGAATGTAAGGAGTAGCACTGAAACCTTAGATTATTACGCATATGAGGGGTTCTAAAAATACTTTAGTATAAATAGCGAGGTATTAAGTAGGAGATAAATACCTCGCTCTTTATGCTAAAGTATTTTAGTAATTTCAATTATTTATTCTACGGCCTTTCTGATTCAGGGGTCATTCTTAAAGAATTGGGACAAAACATACGATTTAGTGTAAAGAGCGAGGTATTAACGAGGGTACAAACCCCCTCTTATACATAATAAAAATATAAGAATATAAAAGTTTGTTCCGTAAGTTAATTCTCAAGTTACGTATATTTTTTACTAATAAAAACGTTCGTTCAAAATTAAAAGTTCTAGTTGCCTTTTTAAGTAACCGAAAAATTGGAGGGCAGCTAAGCCTCCTTCCCCACCCCTTATTTCTCAAAATTGTCTGATCAAAACTAAGAGAAAGCCATTTAGCCAAAAAAAGAAAAAATAATATGCAAATTTCATTTTAATAATTTATGTGCGGAGAGCCAAAATCAAACATACATTAATTCAAAAACGTTCAGAAATTAAATAAAAAAACACTTGTTTTTTAACTGAAAGTAAGGAGCGACATTAAAACTTAAAACGAACAGAAATTACTCCGTATATGAAATGGGTTGTCCCCTCCGCAATCCCTCGATCTTTACACTAATGTTTGACTCTTTGCCACAATTCTGCTTTTTAAAGCAATTAAAAACTTTAGCGTAAAGAGCGAGGGATTGCGGAGGGGACAACCCATTTCATATATGGAGTAATTTCTGTTCGTTTTAAGTTTTAATGTCGCTCCTTACTTTCAGTTAAAAAGACTAGTTCTTTTTATTTAATTTTCTAAAATAAGACTCGTCTGATCCTGCAACTTTTTGTTGAAGTGTCTTCATGGCCTAAACTTTCGAAGTAGATGAACGTAAGAAAATGAATTTTTTCGTTCTGAGAATCCATAATAAAAGTCATTTCTAGAACGTCTGGCAAATCGGACCGACGTATATCCATTTCTATAGTTTTCAAAACAAAACTTAATTACAGAACATTTTTTTTTGATTGGTTGAAATGAGCAATAAGTACAGCAACTACAAGACTATTTGACCTACAACAATACTACGCTTAAATTAAATTATCAGCGGCTGGCGATTTCCTTTGTGTTCTTAATTTTACAACTAACTATTAGACAAAAATCGCAAATTTTCTTTAAAAATAAAGAAGAAAAAGCTCAAGTCACTTCTATTGTTCATTAATTGTTTTGTGCTTTAGTAGTTTAGCTTTTGATAACAAACAAAAGAATAACTGACAGCTCTTGTGTTTTTTTTTAATTAAACGGCTTTTTAGCTCGTCATATGCACGGTTCAGTGTATCAAGATGAGTAAAATGCAATCTATATGTTTAAATCGCTTAAGTGGAAACTTACACAACTATTGTATCTTTTAAAAATAGTAAACAATAGAAATTATTCTTCAATGAAAAAGATCCGTATGCTGTAGAAAATATTTTGGTAGAAGCAGATGACAAATTAAAAAAAAAGAAAGTAGGTGAAATTTTGACAAAAAAAAAACAAACTAAAACCTCAGCACAAAACAGCAGAAGAAGGCATAGCTTTCCTTTGAAAGCATTTCTGTTTTGAGTTATTAATTCAAACATTATGTCTGATATTTAAGGTTCGAATAAATACAAAGGGGGAGCGTTGTAAAATTTAACTAATATTACTGCTTGTTTACGAGTAACAACACTACTAATAACACTACTCGCACTTGAGGGGAGTGTTAAAAGCAAATTAAAACACAATATGTGCTTCCGGGTTGTCAAAGAGGCGTATCTCCGGAATGTCTTAGGGTATTAAGTTGGAACTTTCAGGGTGATGAGGGGGATGATCAATTGACGAAAATTCAGTAGTAATAACACTACTCGCACTTGAGGGGAGTGTTAAAAGTAAATTAAAATACACTATGTGCTTTCGGGTTGTCAAAGAAGTGTATCTCCGGAATGACTTAGAGTATTAAGCTGGAACTTTCAGGGGGATGAGGGGAATGATCAATTAACGAAGATTCAATATGCGTACTAATAACACTACTCGCACTTGAGGGGAGTGTTTAAAGTAACCCAAGACAGACTATTTGATTTTGGGTTGTCAAAGAGGCGTATCTCCGGAAAGACTTAGAGTATTAAGCTGGAACTTTCAGGGAATCACCAAACATTAAAAATAATAAATGTTAACTGGTTAAGTATTTAGAGAAAAAACATTTTCAATCGAATAAAAATCCGTGTTTTCTTTCGCAAATAATATTTTTACGTAAATAATATGTTTACCCTTAAATATGAAACACTTTTACATAACCATTTAGTGCAAAGATTCAATTTGTTTAGGTAGATAATTTACCACACAATGGCAAATCTTAAAAGTTACCACTTTTGGCAATTAACCAACGGGTAATAACTTACGCTCTGTCCATCCCCCCCCCCTTATTAGAATAAACATTTACTACTTAAGTTAGATCTAATCGTATTTTTTGTATGAAATTATTAATCAAAGCCTACTCCATCCCTCTAAAAAATTCAAAGATCTAATGTAAATGTAGCTGAGTCAATTTGATCAGAAAATTATTTCTGCTTGGACACCTTGGCATATTTAATAGTATCATAAAACCTTAATGTATTTTTGGCTTGAATGTGTCAATTTAACAGTGGATACGGGAATGACCCTTATTTATTAACAAGTAGAATTAAGCATGATTCAGGCATATATGCCACGCTTGCTAATTAACTTCTGTTCAACCCATCTGATAGAAGAGGCTTCGATTAGCGAAAAAGCGCTTTGAAATTGCACACGGGGTAAAAGCTTAGATTTTACGAGGAAATAAAGTTATTTTATCAGCGATGAAGCTATGTAATCGGGGGAGGACCATAGGTTTTACCAGTTATTTTCATATAGACGATTATATTAGCTCTAAAATGACTTTAGTATCACCCCTGTTTGACGGAGGAGGGGGAACCATCCCTTAATATGCATATATGCTTACCTACAAAGAATCTCGGGCAAAATCCTTTTTAAAATTTCTTCTTGTACTTAGCCATCTCGAAAGTAAGACTGATCAATTTTCTCTTCTGGGACCGGGTCTTATAGTCTTGGAGAATAAAGAAAATTACCCGGTTCATTACTCGCTATGCGAATAACATTCTTTCATAATGCTGTTGAAAATCAATAGACGTCTAGATCATATAACGATGTGCCTTTGTTCTTATTGGAAATCAAAACATAATGGGAATTCCTTTGTCTGTTACCATCAATGAAAACAAAGGGCCTGTGTGTAAACCAGAAAAACCTATGTAAATATTGGACTAAGATCAATATGACCAACTTGGACTACGTCCCCACTTGACTGGTGGTGTTCCTGCGGATTTTTTATACCCCTAGGTTTTTTTAAGCAATTATATAACAATCAAAGAAGAAAACATTCCCTATTACCTAACAAGCACCTCCCTATAGGATTACATAACACCCCGGTGTACATAATCAATAACAATGACTTGAAGGTTCCGCACTTGACTGGCGGGTCCCTAGGGTTTTCGTACACCCTTAGGTTTTGTAAAGTGCAAATATTTGCCTGATATGTGTAGAGGGAGAACGACTTACTACATTTTTTGTGGGTTTTTGTAAGGAATTAAATGGACTCACGGAAGAATTTTTTCCCGATTTGCATGCAAGGGAGGATTGGGTGGATCTTATATTAAGCAATAAAATTCTAAAAGACATTGAGAAGTTGAAAAATTGATCAGCACATTTATGGCTAATAGGGGCAAGTTCCTGGGATTTTCTGTATATTAATTTGCATTTTAGGGTGTGTCTTTGTATATTAATTTTTATTTTGCCATATTTTACGCACTAACAATAACCCACAAAGGCTTTTAGTGTTAATAAATATTATATAATATCATATCTTACAATTAAACAAGAGCTAAGAGCTCATTTGGCACTTGGGACGAGGTTGGAAGAGCAAAGAGCCAAGAGCTCATATGGTATGAGCTCTAGCAAATTCTAAGAATCAATAGATAGCTTTAAAAGGAAAATCAGAGGCTTAATGCCGGTCGGCTTTTAAAATAAGAGCTCCGAGTCACGAGGTCCTCCTAAATATCAAAATTCATTAATATCCGATCACCCACTCGTAAGTTGAAATACCTCAATTTTTCTAATTTTCCCTCCCCCTTTAGCCCCCCAGATGGTCGAATCGGAGAAAACGACTTTATCAGGTCAATTTGTGCAGCTCCCTGACACGTCTACCAATTTTCAACGTCCTAGCACGTCCAGGAGCACCAAACTCGCCAAAGCACTGAACCCCACCTCCTAACTCCCCCAAAGAGAGCGGATCCAGTCCGGTTACGTTAATCCTGTATCTACGACGTTTATAAGCGTTTTCCAAGATTTCCAGTTTCCCCCTCCAACTCCCCCCAATATCAAAAGATCTGGTCGGGATTTGAAATAACAGCTCTGAGACATGAGTTCCTTTTAAATATTAAATTTCATTAAGATCCGGGCACCCGTTCTTAAGTTAAAATACCTCAATTTTTCAAATTTTTCCAAATTAACAATCCCGAGCTCCCCCAAGGAGAACGGATCCGTACCAATTATGCCATTTCGTATCTGTAACTTGTGCTTATTCTTCTCATTACGTTTTATCCCGATCTCTCCACTTTAAGCGTTTTCCAAGATTTCCAGTTTCCA
Organism: Artemia franciscana; assembly: GCF_032884065.1. Classification (NCBI taxonomy): domain Eukaryota; kingdom Metazoa; phylum Arthropoda; class Branchiopoda; order Anostraca; family Artemiidae; genus Artemia; species Artemia franciscana. The sequence continues at coordinate 23,063,307 of NC_088881.1, forward strand.
GGATTTCTGTTTCCCCCCTCCAACCCTCTTTGTCCCCGGATCCGATTCGAATTGAAAATGGACCATCTGAGACATAAGATTCTTCTATATGTCAAGTTTCATTAAGATCCTATCACCCATTCGTAAGATACCTCGATTTTCACGTTTTCCAAGAATTCCAGTTTCCCCCTCCAGCTCCCTTCAATGTCACCGGATATGGTCGGGATTTAATATGAGAGTTCTAAAACACAAGATCCTTCTAGATATCAAATTTCATTAAGATCTGATCACCCAATCGTAAGTTACAAATACCTCATTTTTTTCTAATTTTTCCGAAATAACCCCCCTCCCCTCCCAACTTCATCGTAGAGAGCGGATCCGGTCTGGTTATGTCAGTCACCTATCTTGGACTTGTGCTTATTCTTTCAACCAAGTTTCATCCTGATATCTCCGCCTTAAGCGTTTTCCAAGATTCCCCCCCCCCCCTAATGACACTGGATCCGGTCGGGATTCAAAATAAGAGATCTGAGTTTTGAGTTCCTTCTAAATATGAAATTTCATTGATACGATCGCTCTTTCGTAAGTTAAAATACCTCATTTTTTCTAATTTTTTAGAATTTAGAATTACCCCCCCCCCAAATCCCCCTAAAGAGAGCAGATCTGTTCTGGTTATGTAAATCCCGTATCTAGGACTTGTTCTTATTTTTCCCACCAAGTTTCATCCCGATCCCTCCACTCTAAGCGTTTTCCAAGATTTTAGGCTCCGCCCCCCCCCCACCAGCTTCCCCATCACCAGATCCGGTCGGGATTTAAAATAAGAGCTCTCAGACATGGTATCCTTCCAAAAATCAAAGTTCATTAAGATCCAGTCACTTCTTCGTAAGTTAAAAATACTTCATTTTTCTAATTTTTAAGAATTAACCGCATCCCCCCAACTCCCCAAAAGAGAGCGGCTCCGTTCCGGTTACGTCAATGACGTATCTAAGACTTACAATTATTTTTCCCATCAAGTTTTATCCCCGATCCCTCCACTTTAAGCGTTTTCCAAGATTTTAGGTTCCCCTCCAAATCCCCCCCAATGTCCCCGGATCCGGTCGGGATTTGAAATAAGAGCTCTGGGACCCGATATATTTCTAAACATCAAATTTCATTGAGATCCAATCACCTCTTCGTAGGTTAAAAATACCTCATTTTTTCTAATTCTTCAGAATTAACCCTCCTCCCAACTCCCCCAACGAGAGCGGATCCGTTCCGGTTATGTCAATCACGTATCTAGGACATAAGCGTATTTTTCCCACCAAGTTTCATCCCGATCCCTCCACTCTAACCGTTTTCCAAAATTTTAGGTTGCCCCGCTCAATTCCCCCCAATGTCACCGGATCCAGTCAGAATTTAAAATAAGAGCTCTGAGACACGATATCCTTCCAAACTTCAAATTTCATTAAGATCCGATCACTGCTTCGTAAGTTATAAATACCTCATTTTTTTCTTTTTTCAGAATTAAGCCCCTCCCAACGCCCCCAAACAGAGCAGATCCGTTTCGGTTATGTCAATCACGTATCTAGGACTTCTGCTTATTTTTCCCATCAAGTTTCATCCCGATCCCATCACTCTAAGCGCTTTCCAAGATTTTAGGTCCCCCCAAATCCCCCCAATCTCACCAGATCTGATCAAGATTTGAAATAAAAGCTCTGAGACACAATATCCTCCCAAACATCAAATTTCATTAAGATCCCGTCATCCGTTCGGAAGTTAAAAATACTTCATTTTTTCCGAATTTACGGGTCCCCACTCCCCCCCCCCAGATGGTGAAACTGGTAAAACGACTATTTCTAATTTATCTGATCCGGTTCCTGATACGCCTGCCAAATTTCATTTTCCAAGCTTACCTGGCAGTGCCTAAAGTAGCAAAACCGGGACAGACCGACAGATTTTGCGATCGCTATATGTCACTTGGTTAATACCAAGTGCCATAAAAACAAGAGGATGTGTATCGGTCCATGGATTGGGATTAATGAGCACACCCTTAAATATTTTTAATTTTATTTTAAAACACTTCTTTCATTTTCAGGATATTAGACCGTTCATATATATACTTTTCTAAATTGTTTAAAACATCAGGGTTCGAAGCAAAAGAAAGTATGAAAACAGCCCCCCCCCCTCCAAAAACATATGCTGTTTCAATGAGCTCTGTTGAACTATTCTCTTCCACGTTACATAATTAAATAACAATACTTCTTATCGAAATATATCGTATTAAGGGCAAACAAACTATGTTCATATAACTGGATAGCTTTAGGTACTTGTTTGACTGATCACATATCAAACAATAAGTTGTACAAAAATATCGTTCTATCCCACTTTCTGGGGCTGTAATGAAACAATTTTAAAATGGGTAAGTTATGATTTAGGGATGCAGGGTGACAGATTACCAAAAATTGTCCTTTTTAGCCATCCTGGGGCTAAAAAGAAAGCAGGTCGTCCCTGAATGGGATGGAAAAGATCACACGGAAATATCTAAAGAAAATGAGGACTTCATTTGGTAGGGGCGGTGGGAGTAAAGATGGTAGCTTTTTGAAAAATTGAAGTGGAAGGGGAGCATGCGTAGCTACGTTGGCCTCAGGGGGCTCTATGCTGCAGTGAGTTCTTAGTAGAGGTAGTAGTAAAAAAAAAATACCACTTAACACTGAATGGTTTTTTTTTTCGAGTCTAGTGCCACTTTTGCAATGTGTTTCTCATACCCCATGGTTTTAGGTACTGCAACATCTCATCTGTTCATATACTTTTAATAACAAAGGGAGTGCCAAGGATACTTCCTGACGCTGATCCAATAAAGACTAGGACTATGACTGAGATACAAACTAAAAGACTATGACATAGATGCAAAAAAACGGAACTCTATATGCAGCAACTGGAAGGTTAAAAAGACACAATGATTTAACATGTATTAGCACGGCATATATTAGTATTTTGATTGCTAATTATTGATAAAAATGACTTTGTAATAATACTTGAACAAAAAGTCGGGCTTGTAAATCAGCATGGAAACTGAGAAGCGGTTGCAGTATCTATTTCAAAGTTATCTAGATGCTGAAAGGAAATATTCAGAAGTTTCTTCTGTATCAAATTTCCCAAGACCAAAGCGTCTTGACTGTATAAGGCAATTAACAAACAGATTCGTTGATGAATTTTTAGCTTCTGTTGGATATAAAAATGATTGTGTCATGATTCCCTGACAAATGTGCTAAAAAAGAACTTGGTGAGTTTCAACAGGATTGGGTAAAATGTAGGATTAATGAATTTTTCATGTTCAGGTTCAGATATTTATTACTTCACCAAAAAATAAAACCCATCTACATTATATGATAAACTCAAGATCCGCAGAAAAGATAAAAGTCCACTGGGTGACTAGATCTTCTAACCACCTTTTGATATAAAAATTATTCAATAAATTCAAAAATTTAACTATTATTTTTCAAAAAAAGAAATAAGGTAGTTAATATTCACAAAAATTTATTCCCTCGCAGCTTACCGGCCTCCCCCACCCAACAACCCCTTCTCCCAGCCCCCTCCTAAAAACCAGCTAAGTTCAATCACTTTTTTCAATATAAAATTTCCTTGACTTTCTTTTAAACAAATAGCTTCGGTCTAGGCCTCGTGTATAAAAGTTTCATAAAATAATGTCATCTGTCTCATAATAAAAGTAAAATAAAGCCAAAAGGGTTCAACAGCCCTTTTAGACACGAAGTCTTGTATATAATGGGAAACTGTCCCATTATCTTTTCCCCTGGAAAATAATTCTAAAAAGCCCTGAAAACTAACGTATTTTAATTTTCTTCCACAAATCCTAACGAAAAGATATATTTTAAGTCATTTTGATTATCTTTCAGGAAAAGGAAGGTAAGTTAAGCTTGAATTTTACTTTTTTATTAAAAAGTGCCTATAATGAAGTTTTTGTCTTCTAACATACCATTGTCAAGTGTGATCAAAAAATACCACCCTCGAAACATTTTGTCTTCTCTATCACGTTAAAGTACTTTTTTTTATGGGCCATCCACATTGTTAGTTAATTCTCAAATTTCATTTCTAGATATTACATGTTTAAAGCACAAAAATTTATGCCCGATTAAGAGCTAAGGGGAGGGGCGGGGGAATACTGGGAAACCCCCCAATGGAAAACCAAAAAAGTTGAAAAATGGCAACAATCCATAACATTCGGGAAAAACTAAGTTATAATCTTCAGGAGGAAATAATCACACTCACACAAATTACATAGAAGTCAAATTTACACCACCAGCTGGCAGTGCCTGCAATATATTTTTGTGGTTTCCACATCCTTGCTCAACATCCACTCCTGAATGTTAGCTTATGATATTTTTTCAACCATGAAATAATTCGATTTTTGAGGCAATATCATATTTCTAGATTATTGTACATTTTAGAAAACTGGAATTCTAGCTATAGGTAAACAACAAGTTTTTTTCCCATAAAATAAGTTTAAAAGGACAAAACTTTATGATCCAAAGCATTATAGTTTGGTGAAGAGAACGAATATGTTATTGGGTTCAAGGGATATTACCATTAGGTAATGTAACAAGTCTAAACGCAACATTCCACATGTTTTTAAAACGGGCATAACACTAACAGGCGACTTATTCAGGAACACAGAAATTTAGTTTGTAATATATATATATATATATATATATATATATATATATATATATATATATATATATATATATATATATATATATATATATATATATATATATACATAAAGACAAAGATTTAGATTACTTTCTTACCTATTTTTTTTTTACTTATATACTGGAGTTAATAAAAAAAATAAGCAACAAAAAAAAAGAAAAAGAAAAAAAGCGATGTAACAAAACACTTAACCCCCCTTGAACTTTTGCTTGATTGGTGTGACCCCTTAAACATAGGAATGAAATTTAAAGGGGTGGCGCGACTCAGTAGTAACCGAAACTCTGAAAAATGGATTTTCGATACCAATAGATATATCAAAATAATTCGTTTATTACGCTAATTCCAGAAATGTTAGCTTTATTGAGTTTAGTGTTACCGATCAAAGGCTACAAGCCTGAGAAAATTCATCTGATTTTCAAAAAATGAGGAAATTCTCAATGAAAATCACAACATCAGATTCGGCGTATCAGGAAACCATACTGTTGAGGTTTCAAGCTCCTATCTACAAAAATGTAGAATTTTGTATTTTTTGCTAGAAGAACGATCACAGATGCGTGTTTATTCGTTTGCTTTTTTCCAGGGGTCATCGTTTAGACGCAGTAATACTAGAATATCTGAAGAGGTCTCATTTGAATAGAAATTAGAAGTTTTAGTGCCCTTTTTAAGTGACCAAAAATATATAATATATATAATATATATATATATATATATATATATATATATATATATATATATATATATATATATATATATATATATATATACCATAAGAAATTTTTTGCTTAATTCCCAATTGCTGCATGTTTAAATTCAGGAAACGTTTTATTCTATTCAATAAGATTAGCGTCAGTGCTTCATTTTTGAAAATAGGCATAGAGAAAACTCTAATATCATACCCAGCTGATGGCTGGGTATTAAAATGAATCTAATCCAAAACAATGTCTTTTCAACAGGAACCCATTTCCAATTTTGATTCCTTTCCGATTGTTCTTGATCTTCAGTTTTTTTATAATTTTTTCCTCGATGGTCCTTTAAAAATATATCTATATTTTAACATACAAGCTTCATTCCCTTGGCTTTTCATAATACACTTGAAAGGAAGACAAACAATACAGTAAGAACAAAAGACGACTGAGGGTGTATGAAAACTAAGACACAGAGGGTCCTTAGGAACCACTGAGTTACTGGTATGGAGGTATTAGACCTAAAAGCAAAGAAAAAGGTTTTCTCTGAATAATAAAATCTACGGCAATTGACCACGAAAATTTTTGTTGAGACTAACATGCTTTTATTCATAAGACAAACACATAGGCATATAGCTCACTCTGGTTACCAGAAGGAGAAAACATATATGTCAGAATAATGGGAAACTACCAGTGTTTGGCACTGGCCACCTCTCTTAAGGGAATATTCCACCAAAGCCATACATTTATTCACTAAAGCAAATATTAAACAGACAGAAGTATATTGGAAAAGTTGGGCCAGTGGAGCCGCAAAAATGTTGATAACTCTTTTCTGTTGCTCAGTAACTCCTAGGCTAGAATTTTAAAGACATTTTTTCCCATTTTTATCGACAGAATTGTAAAAGTTTTTGTAAAAATACACAAAATTGATCATTTAAGCCTCATCAAAGCCAGGTGAGATGGGTCATTCTTAAAAGCTGATTTAAAAAAGAGAACAAATAGCCATTAGGAAATAGAGTGTTTAAACAAGATTGTTTAGAACTTTAAGGAAAAAATCATTTAAAGCTATTCAAATTCTTTTTTCTCAGTTGTCTGTTCTCGTATAGAACCTAAGAGGAAGACGAACAATATAATCAGAACAAGAGATAATAGAGGGTAAGTCAGAACTAACTAGACAAAAAATAGTTAAGACTCTTGAGAACAATAGAAGTGCTGATAGGGGAGTTTCTAATGTCTGTTGATAATAACAGATTCTTCTGTTTAGGATTATGTATGACATTTAAATTTTGACCGATATAGTATTTCTACATAGACATTTGAATTCTTTTATTTGTTAGTGTTTTATTTTTTTTAAGTTTCTGTCAAGTTGACGTATTACGTAATAAGTAAATACTCGAATGACTCATTAAAACCACAAGTTATTACCAGGAGATTTTGAGCAGTTTTATGCATGGGAACTTCGAAAAAAGGGTCTTCGGCTAAGGAACACTATTTGAAAATTTGCAAAATTTGAAATTTACATAAATGAAATCACAGATTTTTTCTTTAAATATGTTAAGAACAAATTGCCATGCAAGAGCAATATTTTAACAGTATTGATTATTAATTTTTTCCTTAAATATAAAAATAGATATTTGGAGAGTACACAGACGATAAATGTTCCAATAAAAGTAACAAAACAGTCAAAAAAAAAGAGAAAAAAAAAAGAAGAAGAAGAACACTGTCTAAACTTGAAGAGCAAGAAAAACCTTCGATTTTTTCAGATTATATCACAGGCTACTCACCAGGAAATCCCAGTTTTTCGCTAATATCGAAGATTTAATTCTTCGATCAAATAAGTTCAACCCCTGCAACTATGCCTAAGCTGTAGCTGACGAAGGTTGCTACTAATTGGAATATAACTATACAATCAATTACAGAAGAAAGCCTACGTTCGATCATCCAATTGCAAAGCAATAACCAATACCTTGAAAAAAAACTAGATGGTTTAAAGCTTGGACGTAAAAAGTCAAGTGAAAAAACAGCTTGGTTTGAGAGCCTTACTATTTAGTAAAGAAATCTTTTTATTATGCATTACTTTAAGAAAAAAAAGTGAAAGAATTGATCGCTTTGTTTTAATTTGTTAAACCCGGGTCAAGACAGTTCCCTTTAAAGTTTTATATTAGACTTTATATATAAGGCATTTACTCGTATTTTTCCTTGGCCTCTTTTTCAGAAACACCCCAAACTGAAATCGGTTTGTCATTGATCTCAGAAAGGAAGTTTAGTTTTGTAGAAAATTTAAAAACATTTCTTAATAGCATTTATATTGTAGGATCAACGGTTTATTACCTACTATATAGCTAATAAGGTATAATGATCAAAGTTATTGGAATTTAAAAGGCTTCTGTCGTTATTGATCGACTTTCCTTGGGGTTACTGATAGAAGTTTGGCTTCTAGCGAAGTACAAAACTAGCTAAGTTATAATCAAACAATGAAGATTGTAATATTTTTATTGCATTCTTTTTAGAGAGAAAACATTTATTATTAAACCAAAATTATTAAACCGAGATCCGTTGATTTTTGAATTAAAAAAAAAAGGGAATAGTTGTGGGAAAAGTCAAAGTCATGGCCAATTGTAGAAAAAAGCCAAGACAGATTGTTCAATTAAGTGGGCAGCCCAGTCAAGGTTAGGTGAAGAAGTAAAAAATTACGAGAAGTAAAAAATTTGTCCAAGGGGGTGGCAAAAATACATTAGAAAATAAAACAGGACAAAGAAAAAAATATTTATAAAACCAATAGTACGAACTAATTGGGACCACATACCTTACAACAAACAAATTCAACAATACTAATAAAATCATACCCCTAGAGGCCAGAACAAATTACTGAATTATTAATTTACACCCCCCTCCCCCAAAAAATAAAACAAAAGCACTAAAATTCATGCTTAATAGAAAGGATTTTTTTTTTATTTCACTCTCGAAAAAAGAAATATCACTATATCAAAATTATTCCAACTTCAAATCCCCCTATGAAGCACAGAAAACGTCGACCGGGCCGAAACAGTCAATGGAATATTAACCTCCCTAGAAGATCAAGCGTCATAATTGTGGAGCATGGATCTCAAATTAACTAATTTTACATTGTATACTTCTTTGGTAGTGAGACGAGACATCTGGTGAATATAAAGTGAAGCCATATCGTTCTTTTTCAGATGAGTAAAGGATGGTATAGAAATTACTTTGGAGACGAATTTTAGATAGATGAAAGTGCAGCTGCTGCATACCTTTGCTGATTTCTAATAGGTGCTGGATGATTTATCAGCTCTAGCACCATTCGAAGTCGGCACTGGATATGCACCTTTATCAGCGGAGAGTGTGAGCCTGAAATTCAAGGATTGAAGTTAGTGAGGATTTAAGAAGATTAGCCAGATGATACAGAAGATTAGAAAAAACTAATTTCATTATTGACATTGCTGTAGGCCTAACTAAGTTCCAAAACTTGGAATTTCGAAGTCACTCCTTCTTATAATTCTAAAAATGTATTGATAAGACTTTTGGATGACCTACTAGATGCTAAGTGATTTGTCAACTCTAAGACCATTTGAAGTTGACGTTGAATATACATCTTCATCAGTGTAAATGTTACAGTAAGTCAGCGAGAAGACCAATGAAACAAAACAGAGAAGGTGAACCTCAGTCCTTACATTGCTATACTTTTGCAAGATTAAGAATTTCAGACATACTCTTTTTACACTTCCAGAAATATATTTAATTACGATTTTTACTGAAAGTACTTAACTTACTTTAAAGACTCTAACATAACGTCAGATGGTCTCCAACTTACAAAATCGTTTTAGGATCGTCGTGTACCTAACATAACATTCCAATTAAAAATTACTTGTAATCCTTTTTAACTTAACCCTAATTTTAGCGGTAAATACTATCACATTTTTCTCCCGTTTTTGTATGTTAGTCGTCAACATTCATAACTTCCTACAAACAATTACCATTTTCAAAATCAAACGGATCACCAACTAGAGTCTCAAAACTTGTCAAAATGAACGCTGTTAACGTCGTTTTTATTATATTAGTCTGATTAGGGCACACGCTATTTAGAATATAAATTCTTTTACACATTCTTATAGGTTCACATACCCAATGCACAAAGACAGTTGAATAAAATAGTTTCTTTACATTAACTATTTTATCGGAGCGTTAATTGATGAGAGGCATTGGCAGACTTGAATATTAATTTCATTATTTTTCTTATTTCCTTATGAATTCCTTGTTTTTGATTTTTCTTCTTTTCGTATTCTGTATTTCCTAGAAAGAACCAATCTGATTTAGAGCCTGTGTGTAACTAAACCCCGTTTACTTCAACGGCACGATTGTCTCGGCCCAAGAGTAATTGAAATTCTAAAAATGAAATTTCGATAACAACAGACGCACCAAAAGAATTGCCTTGCTATGCTGATTCCAAATATACAAAAATCGTTACTTTTAATGTTACCCATCAAATTTTCTGCGGGATGGGGTATTTTTTTACGGAAAGAATTTCCCATGGGGAGGGAAGTTATTTTGGGGGGTGAACTTCCTAGGATAAATTTTACACGGGAGAAATCCACCAGAATTTTATACAAGATTTTTTTTTATTTGTCTTTCTTTTCTTTGACGACTTATTTTTACAAGCGGAAATGTTCCGAAGAAAATTTTCTACGAGGTTGAAATTGTCTGGGGAATTTTTACATGGGGGGATATCCATGGAAGATATTCTCTATAGGGGAATTTTCGGCTACAAAAATTCTCCCTGGCGGAGTTTTCCATGGAAGAAAGTTTCCATTGGAGGGGAGAGGATTTCCAGGAAAGATTTCCCAGGGAAGGGGGGTATCCACCATGGTCTGAAAAACAATCAAAATTAAAAAAGAAAGTTTTTTTTTCAAATGAAAGTAAGCTAGGGAAAATTTTCACGGTGAAATTATCCGTAGGAAATTTTCCAGGAGAATTATCAGCAAGGATGAAATTATTCGTGGGGAGAATGTTCCATGGAGGGGGAAGACAGATTTCTGGCATTCGGAAAAGGGGCAACAGACTTTCAAAGATCGTTCTTTTGGCAACCCATCTAGGTCCAAGCGAAAAAAAAGTTGTCCTCGAATGGGGCGAGATGGGGAGGGTCGTCCCTAGTTGGGGTCTTAGAAGGGTGTAAAGAGGGAAACTTTATTAGATTGCAATAAAAGAGCATGCGCAGCTGTATCAGCGTCAGGTGGCTTGGTGCTGTAGTAACTTGTCAGCAGTAGATAAAGAATATTTGCACCTAGCCTTTGAATTTGCTGTATTTTCTTTATCTTTGTAGCAGGACATCCTGATGAGTTAGAACCCTGATCAATACCTTCATTGTTCACTTGTAGGGTGGTGAAGCGATTAGAAAGTTCAAGAACAAAAGACTATTGGCATTTAGTTAATTTCAGTTTAGCAATATCTATTTTCTGACTTGGTATGGATGCCTTTTTCATACGAAGTTTGTACCTTAGCCTTGTCTATAGAAGGAAGTGGTCAGTTTCATTTTTCGAATCGGTGTCAGCACCTGCAGGAGCAGTCTGTTTACGTTGGAGCACGTTTAACTGAGGATATGATTACATGCAAATGATCCTTGCATTAAAACCGCCTCCAATCGCAAGTATAGCCTTTCGGGGATTCCTGTCAATGACCATCTGAATTTCGGTCTAAACTGGACCTTTCACTGTTCAGGCACATTTCTAGTTTGGGCATATACGCTAAGGACGGTTATGTGGTTTCTACTTGATAGTGCTTTATATTCGAGGAGCTCACTCGCGGATTTAGGAGCCAACAGGAGACTTACACATGTTAAAACTGAGCCTTCAGATGGCCTCGAGTAGTAAAATATGACCTTCCCCAGACAGCACTTCTAGACTAATGATGTCAGGTATATTCAGCCTCGTCTTAGAAGCACATAGGAGGTCAAGGTTATAAATATAAAATTCTTCAGGAATAAGAGCTTGTGTCAGAGGTTATTTTATCGAACAAAAGTTTCAGCAACCAATGTTAGGACTTGTCTTCTTGATATGAGGGTAACTAGCCCACTTTTTGACGAAGGGGCAGGTCTTCTTGCATCGCAAACAAACCAGGATGTCGTAGCCAAACTTTTACTATCTATCGCATTCATAATTATGTTTACTGGACATTTCTTAATCATAAAATTCATCACAAGGTCCCCTGTTGTGCAGTCACCAAGAGAGCGTTAGACATCACCTTACTCGGCATGACACTTGGTGCTGTTTGTATCCCTTCTCACTTTGAGGTGCACTGACGGAATTCCTATGCTGCCTAGGGACGGAAGGTTGAGCTTCACTACCTGGGACCTTACCACCACCGCAGAAATTTCCAGGCTAAGTTCGCTCCTTGCTCTCACCTAGAGTGAGCAATGGCCTTCAGAAATGTCTGAGTCAGTAATAGGCTTCAGGAAACCATGTCAGTTTTTACTGCTATAGAGTCGCTTTTTACTTGCTATTTCCAACCACGAGCTATTTAATGTGTGGAATGGGATTCTGATTTCACTCACAGGGAGAAGTGCGTCATCCAGCAGCAAACCACATTATGTACACTTTCACACACTTTGATCTACGGGCATGATATACATTTACTCGACTAGCAGTGTTGACAAACCATTCATGGCTTCACTCCCGATATGTCCATGTTTGAACATATTACGCATCATCAGAATAGTTCGAATTGTCAAGAAACTCAGAGCTAAAGGTGGTAAGTACTTACATTTCCCACAGTATCTGGATTTTCGGAAGACTGAGACATTTTGAAGCTGCTGTGTTACTCTAGTCCTACCTTTTATTAAGCCGTCTCCAGGCCTTGTGAAGCAAATTACCTTTGGTTTGAAATCTGGAAACGCAATTAGGCAACCTAAAAGAAATAAGAACAACAAAAAAAGTGTTTCACTCTTTGAACAAAAGAAGAATTGCCGATTCGAATATTGCTTTTTAAAATTTGTCAAATTTATATGAAAATCTGTTTATGACATCCAGGGCTAGACTAGTTCATAGGAGTACACCAAAGGTTCACTTAAAAATGAAAAAAAAAACTCTCTTGGGAAAAAAGTGGAAATGGTTTATGTTCTGAATCCTGGACTTTATAGAGGGTTGAAGGAGCCTCTTAGGCTAGAAATCTTACCAGTTATGCCCAAATAGCTCTAGACTCACGCCCAAAAAATATCGCAGGTTTTTTCATAATTTATTACTTAGATTAAGTCCGGTTGTCTTCATTAATTTTATAAAAGGAAAGAAGCAAAGATACCCAAATCCATTCTGCAAAGTTTTGCAACAAAAGCTAAAAAAGTGGAAAATCAACATTTTCACAGTTTCATATAAGGTTCTCACAGGTTTTCATATAAATTTGACAAATTTTAAAAAGCAATATTCGAATTGGAAATTTTTCTTTTGTTCAAATAGGGAAACACTTTTTTTTTGTTCTGATTTCTTTGAGGTTCCCTAATTGCGTTTCCAGATTTCAAAACAAAGGTAATTTGCTATTCCAGACTGTCGAACAAAGAAATTTTTGCTGCATATAACTCGTAGCCTTTTCTTTTTGTTACTTCAAGCCCAGCAACACGCTCTTCAAAAATTTTGATCCTGAAAATTTGTTTGTTCTCATCAGCTAAAAGAAAGTGGCTCTTTGAATAATACACTCGGACAAACAATCTAAAATAACAATAAGTGGTCTACATGAACCCTTATGGGGTTGATTAAATTTTCTCACGTCTATTGACCTTAGGAAACTATACTAAACAGCTCCTTCACTGTATATTTTCAAGTTCTACAGGCAGAATTCAACAGTTTAGCAAAAATACGTACAGCAATATTTCTTCATCTTAGTCAAGCTATTAACCAACTGGAATGTGGATTGATGGTCAAAATTGGATTCGATCATCGGAAAAAACGTGATAAACATCGTTGGCATACATTAAGAATAAGAAACATATTTGCTTGAGCCCATTCAAGTGAATTTATCCATTATTTTATTTATTATAAATCTATTTTCTGAAAACACCACCTCCAGGGTAGTAAATATGGTGACACGAATTTACTTAAAGGTCGAATCTATGAATTTCAGCATTCTAATAAAATGTATAATTTTTTATTTCCAGTTCATTTATCTCTTTTTAAGAATTTGGTCCACAGTTGGTTTTTTGTAACAATCCGCCCGTAGTAGGTAAAATACAACTAAAGCTCACTAGCTCATACAAACAAGCTCAAAATCCATGTATATTTGCAAGAGTGAAATCGATGCGTATTGATATCCATTATCATTCTGCCACCACTGATAAACTGAGCGTCAAAACACAGATAAACGGAAAAAAATTTATATCATCAAAGATATGGGATTTTATTTAATAAATTACCAACAAAAAGCTAAAAAGGCCACTTGCGTACAATTCCCCCAATCCAAATTCTGAGCGTGCACCATTAACAGCCGGACACATCTTTTTTAGTCTGCTTCCTCTTCCACTTTGTCTCATTTGGGTCGAACCCACGTTCATTCGAACCAAAAACGGCCCAGCCTGGGGTTTTGGCTACATAGTCCTGAAAAAAGAATATCCTGTTGTAGAACAGATAAAAATTACTCTGATGGTAAAAGAATAACGGTTGTGCAACACCAAAAGACATCAAGTTCAGTTTCTATTTTAAGTATTCAACACTCACTTAAATTGATTTCTTCTGTCAAAGAATGAAAGTCTGGAAAGCATCCATTCAGTATATTCATTTGCTAATATAATCTTTACATCAAATTAATAAACCCTTTTAGAACTTTACACGGTTTAGCTGCTACCTCCCCTCTCCCCTCTTCGCAAAAAGAGGACATTTTAGCCCATTAAGGAAGCATTCTTGCGATGGGTCGGTCCCCTGAGGATTTGAATAGCTTGAGAAAGAAGGTTAATGCCCTCGGATCTAGACTTTATGGCTTAAAGGCCCATTCACACTAGAGTCTCTTCCAACAGTAGAAATATGTCTTTGAGTATCTAGGTCTACCACTTTTAAGAAGATGAAAATAAACCTTGCCTTTACATTTAAATCGTCATATTCCTGAATTTCAAGGAGAAGGCAGGTCCAAAGAGGAGGATAAAAAGAGGTAGCTGCCCCAGGAAGATGCGAAATACATCTAAATTGCACCCGACAAATCTTCTGAGCTTATCCCCTTCTCAATCCAGAAGAATTTATGCCCTATTTCACATCAGTAGTTTCCAGGCATCTTTTTTTGAAATTCAAGCGACTTTTCTTTTAATGATACATCGAAACTTACACACCCAATGTTTCGCACGAAGCAGGGCTCTCACAGAATCAGGTACGTCCAGCTCAACATAACTCTATGTTGACTCAATAAGATGACTTAGAATGACTCAATTGTTTCTGATTATTGAACATTACATTGAATATTTTGTCATTATGAGAATACTATTATTATTGTCATAGTGAAATATTGTCATTACTGTCATATTTGTATTTGCAGTACAATATTTCGTATGGTTACATTGCCATATTTACATGTCCTGTGTTTGTCATTATTGTGAAATTAGTCCTGGAGCCTGGCACCAGGGAGACATCTCCAATGATTAAAATCTAATAAATAAATTACTGGTAAAAACAATGAAATCCCCTAAACGAGGATAAACGATGTCAACAGCATCGATTGGATAAATCATAGCGACAACTCTTTTTTTTTGTTCTTAACTTACCGCTAACTGCATCAAAGGGAAAAATATAAGATTTTGTTTAACTTAACAAGATTCAAAAACTAATATATTCCATCAATGATTCCTAGGAAAAAGTGAAATTAAAAAAACTTATTTCTTCGCAAAAACAGCCTATCCGTAGATACACTAATATGAATATAACAACGCCTAACTCTTAGATAGCCTACCTGACTTTTCTATACAATTTGCAGTTAACACTATTATCATTAGATAAAACTCGTCGGCTCTTAACAAAGTTGGAGAACTTGCGACACCCATAGAATATTTTACAAAATGTCCATATGGGATGACTCATTAACAAAATGGAATCGATATATTCTAAAGTAGCTCATGCACTTTACGTTATTCATGATTGAAGATGGAAAAAGAGAATACGAATGAAAGGCTTAAAATATTTTTGAACAAAGGACAACAGGATCAAGAATGTCCTTAATATCAAGCGTCATGCCGTCACGTCAAAAACAAAAGTCTTTGACTATTTTTTTTTTTAATGAACTAGTAGTCCAGGACTTTTAGGGTTTGACCCGGACAAAATTGCAATATAAACGAAAATGGTACCAAAATGATCAGAAAAAAATTCTGTACAACATACTAAAAGTCCCCATAAATCCGAGTGGGGCGAGTACCCGAAAAACAGGGGAAAAGGGGGAAATGCGGGGGAAAATGGGAAAAATGCCGAACATGCCCAGAAAATAGTTTAAAGTGAGTTTTCTGGGGTTTTCACATACGCTGATTACGAAATTGACATCTAAAATTCAGTATAGAAAAAGAGTACTAAGGAAAACGGGGGAACAGGGGAAAGAGGGGAGAAAAGAGAAGAATACAGGGTAGGGGTAGAAAGCGGTTTGAAAGATATTTTCTGGGGTATTCCTATCTGGTGATTACGAAATTGAGAAATAAAATGATATAAAAAAATCGATTAACATAAAACGGGGAAATGGGGGGGGGGGAGGGGAAAAGTGAAATATACAGGGTAGGGGTAGAAAGCATGTGGAAATGTGTTTTCTGGGGTTTTTCTATCTGCTGATCACGAAACTGACCCCTAAAATGAAGGAAAGAAAACGAGAACCATGAAAACCGAACAAAACTGGAGGAAACAACGGAAAAGGGGAAGGGAGGCCTGACTCCTGAGCCAGCTGCTAATGGCTAATAAGTAGGCCTATGGACAAAATAACTCGCTTAAGTATCAAACTTGTACTTTCTTGAATCACAGACATTTCTTACAACCATTTGAATTACTAAACATAAAGAAAACAACCGCTTGGCAGTTACATATAAAATGGCTATTATATGTAAAATTTGCACTTTCGAAGGCAGTATAGTTGACTTGAAAAACACAGCATTGATATCACTAGTCGAGCTCCTCGTCTTCGACAATCTCGTTGTCCCTGTTCAAGCAGTTGATACCCTGACATTCTCCGCACGCGAACGTACACGCTAATCCATTTTTTTGCAGCTGCATCGCGAGTTCTCGCAGTCTGTCTTACAGTTGCATCTCACGACACTCAAAAGAGTCTGAGGTGCGGGCAACAAATGGGTCATCACAGGTGAGTATTTACGGTCTCTGAGGACCCAACCCCAGTCAGCCGGGTCGAGGTCAGCTGGTTCCCCTTTCCAACGGGATACCTGGAGGCGCACTCGCTGGGAGTGGAATGAAGCTGCAGCTTCGGTTGGCGGAAGCCTTTCAGGCTTAACAAACACCGTAGTATTAGACGAAGAAACTTTTTCCACGAAAATTCGATGTCGCAGCTTAGTGAGATCTTCGTTTGGTCGTGCTTTATACAAGCTGAGGAGAAGATATTCACCCGCTTTCACAATTTCATCTTTGGACGATGATTCATCCAGAAACACTTTGCACTTTTTTCTGAACACTTCGCTCTTCTTCAAAAGAGGTAGCACAGCTTGCTTTCCAAGTCCGAAAACTCGTGAGGTCGTGTCACATCCCAAGAGTGCGTGCCCTACCAGAAGCAGCCTGGATACTTCTCCCATTTTTTTTTGCACTTCGTTGAGGCACCAGAACCGTGTTATCGCTTCTTTTGCGTTCGTTGACGATTCGAAGTAAAGTGTTTTTGCATTAGGCGGGAGGTGATACAAGAGTAGAATCAGAAGGTCAGTGTCGTTGCCAAGAACTATTGTTTCAGAGTTTTCTGCTTTCAACGAAGTGTTTCAGCGAAGCAAACAGAGTTTCAACGAAGTGCAAAAAAAAATGGGAGAAGTATCCAGGCTGCTTCTGGTAGGGCACGCACTCTTGGGATGTGACACGACCTCACGAGTTTTCGGACTTGGAAAGCAAGCTGTGCTACCTCTTTTGAAGAAGAGCGAAGTGTTCAGAAAAAAATGCAAAGTGTTTCTGGATGAATCATCGTCCAAAGATGAAATTGTGAAAGCGGGTGAATATCTTCTCCTCAGCTTGTATAAAGCACGACCAAACGAAGATCTCACTAAGCTGCGACATCGAATTTTCTTGGAAAAAGTTTCTTCGTCTAATACTACGGCGTTTGTTAAGCCTGAAAGGCTTCCGCCAACCGAAGCTGCAGCTTCATTCCACTCCCAGCGAGTGCGCCTCCAGGTATCCTGTTGGAAAGGGGAACCAGCTGACCTCGACCCGGCTGACTGGGATTGGGTCCTCAGAGACCATAAATACTCACCTGTGATGACCCATTTGTTGCCCGCACCTCAGACTCTTTTGAGTGTCGTGAGATGCAACTGTAAGACAGGCTGCGAGAACTCGCGATGCAGCTGCAAGAAAAATGAATTAGCGTGTACGTTCGCGTGCGGAGAATGTCAGGGTATCAACTGCTTGAACAGGGACAAGGAGATTGTCGAAGACGAGGAGCTCGACTAGTGATATCAATGCTGTGTTTTTCAAGTCAACTATACTACCTTCGAAAGTGCAAATTTTACATATAATAGCCATTTTATATATAACTGCCAAGCGGTTGTTTTCTTTATGTTTAGTAATTCAAATGGTTGTAAGAAATGTCTGTGATTCAAGAAAGTACAAGTTTGATACTTAAGCGAGTTATTTTGTCCATAGGCCTACTTATTAGCCATTAGCAGCTGGCTCAGGAGTCAGGCCTCCCTTCCCCTTTTCCGTTGTTTCCTCCAGTTTTGTTCGGTTTTCATGGTTCTCGTTTTCTTTCCTTCATTTTAGGGGTCAGTGTCGTGATCAGCAGATAGAAAAACCCCAGAAAACACATTTCCACATGCTTTCTACCCCTACCCTGTATATTTCCCTTTTCCCCTCCCCCCCACATTTCCCCGTTTTATGTTAATCGATTTTTTTATATCATTTTATTTCTCAATTTCGTAATCACCAGATAGGAATACCCCAGAAAATATCTTTCAAGCCGCTTTCTACCCCTACCCTGTATTCTTCTCTTTTCTCCCCTCTTTCCCCTGTTCCCCCGTTTTCCGTAGTACTCTTTTTCTATACTGAATTTTAGATGTCAATTTCGTAATCAGCGTATGTGAAAACCCCAGAAAACTCACTTTAAACTATTTTCTGGGCATGTTCGGCATTTTTCCCATTTTCCCCCGCATTTCTCCCTTTTCCCCTGTTTTTCGGGTACTCACCCCACTCGGATTTATGGGGACTTTTAGTATGTTGTACAGAATTTTTTTCTGATCATTTTGGTACCATTTTCGTTTATATTGCAATTTTGTTCAGGTTCGACCCTTTTTTTAGCTAAAAGTCCTGGACTATAGTGTTGGATATTCATATGGTGGGTCTTTATTAGCTGGACACGTTCACAAAGTCAAATATACTTCCAAGGAGGTTAGGGTTATGGGTAGTGCTTCGCACAAAAATGTTCCAATACCTCTGGCTTACTTACCCACTCCTTATGTACTATACACCAAAATGAAGCCAGATTATTTACCTACACCACAGAGAAACATAAATTTTACTTTTAAACATTGTTATGGCCAAAAATAAGTTTATGGTATTTCCTGGTAGGATGTGCTTATACTTTAGATTTAATCAATAAAAAACTTATGTTCAAATGTATGCCTATTACTTTTCTTTCGTTTTACAAGCTCAAAGTTTAACATGCCAAAAAGCGTTAAATACAATAACAGGTACAAAAGGGGGATTATTCGGCTGGCCATTCAAACATACGCTTAAGGAATAATATAATTGGCTGCTTAACCCATTTAATAAAGACACTTATTAACAATGAAGGACAGTGCAATAATCGGTCGCTTTCTCTGTGGCTACTCGCAAATTTTCAATTTTTTTTGTATCTATATCTTCAAAATTACCATATTATCGTGAGACACCTGAAAAGTTTATTTTCAATCTCCTCTGTAATTGCAAAAATTAAAGGATTCGCCTTGTGCTAGGCTTTCTTCTGTGATTTGTCTGGAACTCACACAACATGTTTTGTCCTTAAAATTTCTATAAAATTATTTTTGCATTTAATTATATGTCAGCACTGCGATTAGTCCGTTATTTTCTTCTCCAAAGCACGCTTGAGAGAGTTTCACAAAATGTTCATTAGAAATGACTCATTAAGAAAATGAAATCGATATATTCAAAACCCTTTCATAGATGCTTTCCCTGTTTTCAGGATGGATAAGAACACAACAGTACGAGGTTAAATATTTTTGAACAAAGGACAGAAGGACAAATAGAGCACAACAAAACGATCTTCGTAAGAGGTAATACATACAACAGCATATAATATATATATATATATATATATATATATATATATATATATATATATATATATATATATATATAAAATGGCGAAACCCTATATAGGCCAGTGTATTCTCCTGATGAGCCCTTATGTTGGGTGTTGCCTCTGAATTATTTGTCTATATTATTTTTTCTATTGTTTGGTAAATGACGACTTATACTTATTGACGACATGACTGCATGTCCATGGATTATTCTTTATGGTTGATTGTGTATGGCTATGCTGTTTGACCTATGTGATTGTATGGATGAGTAGGGTTAAGGCCTCATTCAAGTGCTGGTCTATATTAATTACTAATTTAGGAAAACAGTCTTCCTTTTCTCCTTCTGTCTCTTTTTATTGTGTTTGTGCTGTTGCATTGGTGATTTCTCTTTTCATGATATATATATATATATATATATATATATATATATATATATATATATATATATATATATATATATATATATATATATATATATATATATTCTATAAATAGAAAGGAATATGAGTGTTAAAGCGGGACGGTTATTACTTCTGGCTATCCGGATAACTCCACCCCTCCGAAAGGTAGTGAGTAATTCAATAGAAATGGGAAAGAGTCACTGCAACCTCAAAAGTGCCTCTCCAGGAGTTGTAGCACTAACTGCTTACTTTACGCAGTACTATTCAAACTGGCATGCAAATAAACAAATTCATGCAACTCTTTTGATTTCTTTCTTTTGTTTTGCAGAATTAGAACCAAGAAAGGTTTCATTTTTGTCCTTTTCTAGTGTGTATTTTCAAATAAAAATGAAGGCTTCCACCTTACCCCCAACTACCTTATAATACCCCAAACTACCCTATATCAGTATTAAAAAAACTAAAAGTGATTGACCAAGGAAAGGTCGAACAACAGCTTATCTAATATTCGTCGATTTGGATTTTTTTTTCTTTTTTTTTGTGGCAGCTATAGATAATTATATATGTAGATATGCAACTATAGATATAGAAATTATAAAATAATTTTCTTTAGGCCTAAAGATAATTAAGTCGAACAAACAGCTTTTAATTTTGTTAGAGTTACGTTTAAAGGTGGTATCTTTCCTAAGCTGAGCTCAAAAGGAGGAACAGTCAAGAAATATGTGCTCTTTGATCCTCCTGATCAAGATTGATTATCAGAGCCTCCCTTTGAGAACGGCTTAGCAAACAGTTTTTGGCAATTATATCAGAAGTGTAGCATCATCAGGTACGATCTTTAAGGGTTAGAGTCACGACTTGTTTTTCGTATCAAATATTCCCATATTCATAAAAGAAAAGAAAATCCCACTAAATTTCTGCTTTTCAAAAGTGAAGACGGTACAAGAAGCCTATTCCCAGGAATTGAAACATAATGCTTCGCTTATCTCTCTTTCATCATAGTGTCAAGTTCTTTTACCAACGTTGGACGACTTAATAATTTAGGATATTGTTTAGAAATTCCTCTATAAGTTTTTTTTCACTTTTCTTTAAACACACTAGCCATTTATTACCGTATTTAAGAAACAGACTTTATGAAACCGTTTTAATATGCGGATGTGCTTTATATTTTTGCGGCTGAATACTATGACAAAATTTATCTATTTTGCGAGCAGATAAAGCTCTCCCGCAGAGATCGGTTTATTTAGGCCAACTTAAGAATTGCAAACTTTCCAAGTGCAAACATTTGAAATAAACAAAACACTATTATTTCAGTTTTTATGGCACTTGGTATTAACCAAGTGACATATAGCAATCGCAAATTCTGTCGGTCCCGGTTTTGCTACTTTAGGCACTTCCAGGTAAGCTAGGACAACAAAACTTGGCAGGTGTATCAGGGACCAAACCAGATTAAATTAGAAAGAGTCTTTTTCCCGATTTGACCATCTGGGGGGGGGGGGAGTGGGGTCCCGTTAATTCGGGAAAAATTGAAGTATTTTTAACTTACGAACGGTTGATCCGATTTTAATGAAATTTGATGTTTGGAAGGATATCGTGTCTCAGAGCTGTTATTTTAAATCCCGACAGGATCTGACGACATTGGGAGGGATTTGGGAGGGGGAAACCTAAAATTTTGGAAAACACTTAGAGTGGAGGGATCGGGATGAAACTTCGTGGAAAAAATAAACAGAAGTCCTAGATACATGATTGACATAATCGGAACGGATCCGCTCTCTTTGGGGTAGATGGGAGGGGGTTACTTATGAAAAATTAGAAAAAATTAGGTACTTTTAACTTACGAACGAGTGATCGGATCTCAATGAAATTTGATATTTAGAATGATATCGTGTCTCAGAGCTCTTATTTTAAATCCCGACCGGATCTGGTGATATTGGGGGGAGTTGGGAGGGGGAAACCTAAAATCTTGGAAAATACTTGGAGTAGAGGGATCGGGATGAAACTTAGTTGGAAAAATAAGCACAAGTCCTAGATACATGATTGACATAACCGGAACGGATCTGCTCTCTTTGGGGTAGTTGGGGGGGAGGGTTAATTCTGAAAAATTAGAAAAAATGAGGTATTTTTAACTTGCGAACGGGTGATCGAATCTCAATGAAATTTGATATTTAGAAGGATATCGTGTCTCAGAGCTCTTATTTTAAATCCCGACCGGATCTGGTAACATTGGGGGGGGGAGTTGGGAGGGGTAAACCTTAAATCTTGGAAAACACTTTGAGTGGAGAGATCCGGGTGGAACTTGGTTGGAAAAATAGGCACAAATCCTAGATACATGATTGACATAACCGGAACGGATCCGCTCTCTTTGGGGTAGTTGGGGGGGGGGGGGGTAATTCTGAAAAATTAGAAAAAAATGAGGTACTTTTAACTTACGAACGGGAGATCGGATCTCAATGAAATTTGATATTTAGAAGGATATCGTGTCTCAAAGCTCTTATTTTAAATCCCGAACAGATCTGGTGACATTGGGGGAGTTTGGGGTGGGGGAACCTAAAATCATGGAAAACGCTTAGATTGGAGGGATCGGGATGAAACTTGGTGGGAAAAATAAGCAGAAGTCTTAGATACGTGATTTGCATAATTGGAACGGATTCGCTCTATTGGGGGGGGGGTAATTCTGAAAAATGAGAAAAAATGACGTATTTTTAACTTACGAAGGAGTGATCGGATTTTCATGAAACTTCATATTTAGAAGGAACTCGTAACTCAGATATTTTATTTTAAATCTCGATCGGATCCAGCGTCATTGGGGGGACAGTGGGGGGACCATAAATCTTAGAAAATACTTAAAGCGGAGAGATCAGGATGAAACTGGATGGGATGAATTAAAACCTGTCTAAGATACGTGACTGACATAATCGGACCGGATCTGCTCTCTTTGGTGGAGTTGGGGGGGGGGTAATTTTGAAAATTGAGGTATTTGTAACTTACGAAAGGGTGACCAAATCTTAATGAAATTTGATATTTAGAAGGATCTTGTGCTTTAAAGCTCTAATTTTAAATCCCGACCAGACCCTGTGACATTGGGGGGAGTTGGAGGGGAAAACCGGAATTCTTGGAAAACGCGAAAATTGGGATATTTTTTATCTTACGAATAGGTGATCGGATCTTAATGAAATTTGGCATTTAGAAGAAATTCGTGTCTCAGAGCTCTTATTTCAAATCCCGGCCATATTTTTTGACATTGGGGGGAGTTGGAGGGGGAAATCTTGGAAAACACTTGGAGTGGAGGAATCGGGATGAAGCTTGGTGGATAGAATAAGCAAATGTCCTTGATACGTGATTGACGTAATCCTACTGGATTCGCTCTCTTTGGGGGAGATGGGGGGAGGGGTTCAGTGATTTGGCGAGTTTGGTGCTTCTGGAAGTGCTAGGACGATGAAAATTGGTAGGTGTGTCAGGGAGCTGCACAAATTGACTTGATAAAGTCGTTTTCTCAGATTCGACCATCTGGGGGGCTAAAGGGAGAGGAAAAATTAGAAAAAATTAGGTATTTATAACTTACGAGTGGGTGATCGGATTTTAATGAATTTTGATATTTAGAAGGACATCGTGACTCAAAGCTCTTATTTTAAATCCTGACCGGCATTAAGCTTCTGATTTTCGTTTTAAATCAATCTATTGATTCTTAGAATTTTGTCAGAGCTCATACCATATGAGCTCTTGGCTCTTAGCTCTTCTTGCCTCGTCACAAGTGCCATATGAGCTCTTAGCTCTTGTTCTAAATATAAATTTACATGTTTCTAATAAAAAACTTTTAACAATTAAATTTACAGCGACGTTCCTTCAGAATTCTTTCGTTTCACTATTGGCCATTGTTTATCAATTTCTACTTTAGGTTTAGAAAGAATAAGTATGTTGTTGCAGAAGGCACAATGTTTTTTTTTAGAATTCAGCAGGAGTTTTACTTTCCTTACAACAGAAACAATTGGACTACGTTTTTCAGAATAGCTATCGTATCCTTATTTATTGCACTGTTATAAGGTACCTTAATACAAATTAGCGGGACTGTTTTAGTAAGCTAAACACTTCCTTCTTCACATTCACTGTACTTGATTTTCATACTCTTTGGCTTTGCTATTCACCGGTTTTTACTAAAAGTTACTTACGAAGAGTACGTAGGCATAAAGAGTCGCTTCCAAATGAGCCCTTAAGCCTCTCTCTATGATTTTAAAGGGCACCATTTGAGCCGTCCTGGTCGAGTGGATTGGTGCGCTGGATTCGGGATCCCTTGTCTGAGGGGACGCGGGTTCGAATCCCAGTGTACCCAATTCTTCAGTTTGGGACGGGGGTCAGTGGCGTGACTCTGTAAGCTTAGCCAGAGTCGACCCAGCTCTAAATGGGTTCCTGGAGAAATCTGGGGAAGGTAAACAGGAAGGGTGTGCGAAAGCACAGGATGGCTGGCCCCCAGCCCCCCATTGCACTTCCTGGCTGAAGGGCCAAGAAACGGAGATCAGCACCGCCGGTACGGACTGTAAAGTCTAATGCCGTATCCTTTACCTCTCTTTTTACCATTTGCGGCGAGGAAAGAAAAGGACAGATCACTGCTTCCCATGGGAAAAAGTGACTTTTCTTGTTGCTCAAGATGGAGTACTGTAATTCTCCTGTATAAGTTTTTGGCGTTGGTAATTCTAATGGTAGTCTTCATTTTGATCCGGCACAATTTTTTTGAGGTTTTAGAACATCTTTCGAAATTCGCATAAAAGTCTACCAAATTTTCACCCTTAGATTAATAATTAATCATTCCTGAACAAAATTGAAAAATATAATACAGCAGAAGACAAAAAAAAAAATGATTGACGTGTAGAGTCGGATAATTTTAATAGTAGAGGAATAATCCGAAGAAGGAGAGAAGTGCCTCACTTGGTAATGCTACGACAAAATTTTACTCTAAATATGGCAGACTATAAGGAATTTTGGTACCCCAAACCCAGACAAGTCTGCCAAATTAATGCGGCAATATTACAAAATTACCAAAACACTACTACCAATTCATACTAATACTACAAAAACAAACCCATAGATAGTCATTAAATTACTTAAATTATTCAGAACTCAAATGGCAAATTAACCAATTAAGTAAATCCAAGGAAACTACCGCATGCAAGACTAGCAATAAAATATGACTGCTACGACCAAACAAAATGAGAAGTAACTAAATCCTCTTCCTGATTGGCTGATTGTGAATATAGAAAATAGAATTGTGACGCTAAAATTTTGTTGATAACTTTTTAAAACATGTAAATAAAATTGTAGGTTCAAATACATTAAATCATCTTAAACTATAAAAATAACACATTTGGGATTTTTTTACTATATAGATTTACAGTTTAGTCTAATGCAGTAAAGGGCATTCAATACATAATACATATATACATAGTGTATATATATACATGGTACATGTACATAATACATAGTGCTGTGTACTACTATGTTCAGTACTGTACATAGTCGTTGGTTTGGTGTGGAATCAAGAGTTAAGCAGGGTTATGTCCTATCCCTCTTTGTATAGATTATTTTGACGGACTTTGTCCTAAAGAGCTCAGCAAAGGCTATGGAAAAGTATGTAAAGAGATAGCAATGGGTAATTCCATTAGACTTAAATAATGCAAATGATTTGAGTGCCCTAGATAAGTATTCTAGCAAAACATATGAATGTTTTGAAGTTTCGATAGTTAACGGTGCAAAAATCCGTTAGTACACTAACGTTAAGAAGACTAAGTCTTCAAGTTTTAGCTCGGTAACGAGAAATCGAACGGATTAAAAGCTTCGCGTACCTGGGAAGTATTATTGGTAAAGCAGACCGAAGCTGCGAAGATGTAAAAAGCAGAATAGCCGAGGAATATTTTTTTTTTACACTTGAAAAAAAATATAGAAGAATAGAAAGAAAAGTCTGTGAACTAAGACACTAAATCTTGGAAACCACATTACAGACAATGGTCAAGAATATCTCTTGAAACCTGTACACTTCAAAAGCCTAAGGAAGATTGTTAGACGTTTTCCAGAGGAATTGTAGAGAAACTTTTAGTTTTATTAAACAATAAGGTGAGCGAAGACTGTGGTTCGATTACGCTTTCTAGTGCTATAATGAAAGACAAGTAAAGATGACTATGGCACACTTTAAGGATGAAGGATGGCAGATTGCCGAAAATTAAGTTTTTGCCCACCCTTCTAGGTTCAAACGAAAAGCAAATCGTCCTCCAATGGGGCAGGATAAGTTCATTATAAATTATTTAAAAGAAATTGGAACTTCATAGAAGGGGGATAGAGTGAAGCTTTAAATCGATTGGGATGGAAGAGGGGCGTGCACAGCTGTGTTGGATTCAGGCAGCTTCGTGATGCAATGAGTTGTCGGTAGGAGTAAAGAAAAAATTAGAAAAAAGAAGGGGGAAACCCATGAAACCGTAGAAAAGATGCACAAATTAAAAGCTTCAAAGAAGCTTATTTATATAAAGGGTGCAAAAAACATGCACTAAGTTCTACCGATGCAGACGAGCTGCAGAAGGTGTGATTTATTATTTCAGGGTCAAATAAACGTGATGTAAGCGAACCCAACTCTGAAACTATCGTCCACAAAGTCATTAAAGATAAATGGAGGGGTGCATAAAAAGCCTTTAGAAAGAATATATTTTTTACAACAAACTTACCATAGATGTAAATGTTTTCTCTCCATTGGTCTTGTAATATGCTCGTATAAGTTCTTGAAACTTTTCATAGTCTATCCAAGTGTGCCATTCATTGTCGATTAGGAACTAAAAAAAAAGAAAAAAAAAGAATAATCAACGCGAAAAAGTAAGAGAAAAATTTCCCTTGAAAAAGTTATTTACTTTAACCAGTTCTTGATTTTTACCTTTCAAAGTTACTTTTAAAACCTATCCTACATTACTAATGCAAAAAATTGATCTCGATTTTAGCAATTCTTAAACTTCAAGAACACTGAGGAATCCATCAACCGTTCAGCCAATAAATCGGTAGCAAAACAATATTACTTGGGAAAGACCAAAATCATTAACAAAATCATTGACTAAAATGTTCATTGCCAAAAGCAGAAATTTTTTGACAGACATCCTTTGAGCTTAAAAATCATATCACACAAAAAAGAGAGACAAGGTCAAAAGTATGCCTCTCAATTTTGGCCACACATAATTGATACAGAATAGTTGGGTTCACATAGCTCTGTTTTCATCACATATATATGCAGGTGATGATTTTACAAATTTTTTTCTTCATAGTAAACTTTTGAATTATTTCGTATCTGGGGTTACGTTGCCTCAGTGATTGTCACTCATATTGTGTAAGACCTACCAATTTACATCTGACATTTGGTAAATTTTGGGATTTATTTTTCAGTCAAGTTTGAATATTCCAATATTACATTCCTTAATCGGCATTTTCCCACACCATGGATAATTCGTGACTCCTACATGTACAAAGGATTCAACTAATAAGGTGAATGCTTTCAAGTGAATTCGAAAATTCACTTGGCTAAATTAGTAAAAAAAAAAAAAAATACATTCAATTCTGTACTGCAGACACTAAATAGTCTAGAGCCATCAAGTGCTTTACCCCAAAGCCTCTACATAAAAGTTTGGCTAGGTCAGATTAGCTTTAAAGTGATCCAGCTTCTTTTCAATCACTATGTATCTCTGTAAGTATTTTGATAATTATTTACCCCATACCCAGTAAGTATTTCCAACAATAAAGTGAGTCAGTCGCCAATATCCGCGATTTGCACGAAATCCGAACAATTCTTATCTGCGATCGGCGGATACTAACGAACAACTGGCGAATGACTCACTTAATTGTTGTTAGGTATTTGATTTTAATTTTTACAATTTCTGGTCTTTTACTGAATTCTATTTACCTTTTAATTTTTTAGCTGTTATTTTCATTAGTTTTTAATTGTTTTTGTTGACTTTCCACGTTTGTTTTTGTTTTTTTCTTCTGTATTTTCCTTATTATATTATTTCGTTCGCGCTGAAGAAGAGAGGCAGTTGTTCTCTCGAAATATTTGCTTTCTGTGTTTCTTCAGAAATTTCGTTTGGCCTTAAAAACCCCATTTTCGACGTTTTCTTTCTTTATGGGATGCTTGTATTAAAAATAGTGATTCAATCCTGGATACAGACAACCAGACACGTGAATACAGACTCCATCGATCTCCCTTCTTCCTCCCTGCGAGGGATGTGTGGTCTTTCTTCTCCACATCCTAAAAGTTTTTTTTTACAAACCAATTTTGAGGGACTCCAAAGAACATTTATCAAAAAAGTACTCATTGTGCTTCGACTTAGGACAATCATACTGGGATCTTTAAGAGTTTTGATGATCATCATTTTAATTATTAGGGAGCGTTCATCCCAAAATGACCCCAAGTAAAAAGAGTCCTTTAGTGGAAAAAAAATGACCTGTTCTTGAGATAGTACTTGGAAGACATCGCTCTGTACTAACCATAGTCTATAGCGTTGACCATGAAAAGAAAAAAAAATGAAAACTGGAACCGAAAACAAGAAGAGAAAAAAAATTAAAACATAAAATACAAAATCTGCAGCATAAAAATTAACGTTGGCTTCTTCCAAAAATAAAGGCTTCTTAAAAAGAGAACAGAAGTAAATTAGGAGCAAAATCCGAGATGAAAGGAAGTAGGGCTTCTGGAACACGCCGGAAGATTCCAGAGCAGCAAATATATAGCTTTATATAGTCAATTAGCCAAAGAGCCTGTAGGACGACAGGCATAAAAACAAACAAAAATCAAGTTTTACTCCCAAGCAATAGCCAGAAACCAACTAGACTAAGATGGTAGAAAACTCTGGCAAAGCACTGGCTTCGTCTACCCTTTCTGGACGCTTGGTCTTACAAGCACTTGGAATTACATGAAGTAAAATATGACTGCAGAGAAGATATTGAGTAATACTGTCTATCATAAAACCTAAAGGGTAACTATCCTTCCTGAAGTGAAATCAAACTGATAATGAAAGCAGGGATGTTTTGCAATATATTAATGGCTCCCAGTCCCCATTTGAAACAGAGATATACTATTAAGAAAAAAAAAATAGAAAACGCATTTTCTACTTAAAATAAGAAAGAAATAAATAAAAGCAGAAAAAATAGAAGAGAAAGGACGAAAACAAAACAAAAAGGAAAGGAAAACAAACAAAAAAGATACAAGACAAAAGAAAAAAACATTTTTTTGGTATAATTTATAAAATAGCAGAAAAAAAGGTTTTAAACTAACTCGAATGTATTTGTCGATAAAATGTGTGTGGTTGTTAATATTATTACAGGTTGTTTATCTTCTTATTAGTTTTATCATTTATATTCCCAGAGCTTGACCTCCAATAAATCTTTAGAAAGATAAATACCTTCTAAAAGAGAGTAAGTTTTATAAAAAAAAAGAAGAAAGGAAAAGCAACCAACCTTTTTATTAGCAATGAGTATACAATTTGAGTGCTCATGTTCAGATGCCAGAGCATACCCATCAATTCGACTTAAGAGCTCATCGGAGAATTTGACCACTTCTTCATGCCAAGGCACATTTTCCATTGTCAGCGTACTTGCTTTCGAAGTTCCACAATATGTCACTCCCTAAGGAAAGTATTAACAAGTAATTAGCTTAAAAGAAGAAATCCAATACATATTCTCTTTTAATAGTTTATATAATGTTTATCCACCAAAACCAAAAGATATAGTCCGTCAAAATGAGTTAAGTATGAATTATTTGTAGGATTATAATAGTGGGATTATAATCCTTCAGATTATAATCCTGCCAAGTAGAATTCAATTGAAGACATCGAATTTCGACTTCCTTTTGCTTTGATAAAAATTTTCACCGCTGTTAAAAGCAAAAATCAAAGGACAAACACTCCACAAAGAAATAACACTTTCTAAGATCAAAGCATATCAAATGGAAAACCAGTGATATTAAACACAAAATAGTCACATGACTGAGTCTAATGTCCTTTGAATTTGGCCTTTAGCATTTCACTAGAGATTAAATATAATACCACTATTTGCTTTCCCCAAAAGACCGAAGGACTTTTCAATCCACCCAGCCATATTTAAACAGAGTTCTCGATCGACTCGTATCTGTTTTTTTTTTTGTTTTTTTTTATTGATGTACCAGCGATACATGAGACTAAAAGTATTAACGTTTGGCTGTGATTTCTGAAAATGGAACATTTTGGATTTAATATCCTACGAT
Organism: Artemia franciscana; assembly: GCF_032884065.1. Lineage (NCBI taxonomy): Eukaryota > Metazoa > Arthropoda > Branchiopoda > Anostraca > Artemiidae > Artemia > Artemia franciscana. The sequence goes on from NC_088881.1 coordinate 23,093,772, forward strand.
AGTAGAGGGATATGCAGCGTCCACTAATAAGTTTGGTATTTTTGTAACACTTATTAAGTTTGGTATTTTCTATAAGGAATTTATTGATGAAGGAGTATAAAAGATAGCACAGCTTATTTTCCTTGTAATTAGTTTATTTAAGGTTTTTTGGAAGTTACCCCTTCTCCCCAAAGAATTCATGCTCACAGTCCTGAAAACAGCCCTTTTTTTAAGCATTCGTAACACCACCTTAAATTTCAGCGAAAGGCAAATCATAAGCATCCGGAATGCCGAAAAGCTAAACAAGGACTAAATATAAAAACGATTCAAACCATATTTACTCTTGTTCAGAATAAGAAAAGACACGGCCATACCTTTATCTCAATGAAGTCAGGCGAGCCAAGCTTGACCAGATCTGCATAACCTTCAATCTCTTCAACATTAAACTGCTTCACTAACGTTAAACGATAAACCGTACGCTGACCCTATACAAAATAAAATAAAAGTTTGAATTAATTATGCCAGTATAACTAAACTAACATTAGATACTGTTATTAAATCTAAATTCACAGTTTACTGACGTAACGGAGGAGGAAAATGGTAAGATTATTGACAGTCGTCAGTGATTCTGTACTCGACGAAATCGGAAAAAAATTCGATAAACATAATACAGAATAACACCCTTAAATGAATTCGTTCTCGTTTTATTTAAAAATTCAGATGTTTATGGGCTGAGAGAATTCGCCTGTTTTCGTGGATTATAGAAAATTCATTAGTAAGGCATTTCAAGAAAACCTGATTGTCATGAATACTGTCAGTTGGGGTTTTCTTCAGTAATAGTTTTCTAAAATTCGTAATTTGGCATGTCGACCTAACTTTCTGTTGTATCTAATCAGTAAAAATTGACTATAAACACCGCAGCTTAAAGTTCAACCCAGAGATGAGCTCCAAAAAACGAATACAATTGTCAAGTATAAAGGTTTTATCTTAACTGAGAACTTGGCCTCTATGTATTATTTGTAGGAAAAACTTTGCGTCTCAAAATCAATTTTTGCTCTTTTTTTTAAATTTACAACAACTCAAATGTTGAAATTAAAGAAGTGAACATGAGTTTTGGTTGAAAAAGGTGAAATATAGTAACCAACAATTCTTTTGGTAGCAGTTGGTGTAAAAATCCTTTACAAAAGGCCATCAGTTCTTTATACAACGTTATTGCTTTAAAAGTTCAACTAGTTTCTAATAAAATTCCATTAATCTCTCACGAAATACCAATATTTCTTTATAAAATGCTGTTAACTCATTATAACACGCAGCTAGTATCTTCCTAGCTAAAAAAAAAAAAATTACGACTGCGTCTGCTCGCGACTGTAACTACTTTTAACTACAATTACAATTAATTGAAACTGCTACTACTACGATGAAAAAAAGGATGTGACACTAGACTCTAGTCCAAACCGTCGGTGCTGATCTCTGTTTCATGGCCCTACTACTAATACTACAACAGCTACTAATTGAACTGAATCCAAATAGGTTGAGTCTATCCAGGTTTTCAAAATGAGACACATGCATAATCTCAGAAATAGAATAGGGTATTAGGTTGGAACACTCAGGGAAAGTTCGGGATGTTTAACTAAATCAAAAGAAACTACCAATATCCAGATTGTCAGAAGGGTATCTGTGCAATATCCCAGGAAAACTAAGAGTATTACGTTGTAAAATTTGTCAAAAGGGCCTATCTGTGACATCCAGAAATGGCTAAAAGCATTCATTTAAAACTGCCAGAGCATGTTGAGCGGAAAGCTGAATTAAATCCAAAGAGACTATGCGCATCCAAGGTAGTCAAAAAGGGTGTATCTGCAATATCTCACGAGAGGTGAATTTCCTAACTCAATCACTTTGGTCATTTGAAATGAAATTTTTTTAAAGGGCACTACAAATTTTAATTTCCTTTGGAACGAACCCTTTTCCGATCTTCTAGGTTCCTTGATTTGATATGATCATCCCAGATAAAAAAAAGAAAAAAAAACAAATAAACAAGCATTCCTGATCTTTCTTCTGGGAATAAACAAAATTCAAAATATTTTTTTTAGATAGGAGCTTTAAGCTTCTGCAGTCGGGTTCTCTGATATGCTGAATTTAGTGGTGTGATTTTCATTAAAAATTGCTTTTTACCAACAGTTCGTTACTACGAACTGTTTGATGCAACATTCACCACAATGATTCAAGCGTCATAGAATTTTTTCATTGATTGAGAAGATGCAATTATAATTTTTCCATTATCCACATACTTTATATAATAATTTTATAATTTATTCTCAAAGTTTTCCAAAATTTTGATTTACTAAAAACGAATAGTAGACAGTTTTTTCGTATTCCTAACATAAGATAGGATCTACAGTTTGTTTTTCAGGGGGAGAAAAGTTTCCTAGTCTTCATAAATCTTGTTTCAGATTTTTCTTAATTTTTTTTTTCACCGGTATCACATCAAACCCTCAGAAATAGAAACTTCGGCTGGGAGTTTTTTTCCTTTTTCCTTATTTTTTCCCCAAGACTCCAGATGTGGCCTAAAACCTCAGGAATCCAAATGGTGATCTTTGGTGCTCCAGGATTATGGACTCTCAAAGACAAGGAGTATTTGCACACTGAAACAAAGTTGGTAACCCCTTTCCAATGTCTAGTCAAAACAAAGCTCAAGAGTTAAGAAAAATTTAGAATATTTTGCCAGGAGATTTAGCACCTTACAATATCAATTAAAAGTAGAAACTTATTATTTATAAAAAACAATTGGCAGTTATATATATAAAAAAAAAAACTTTAAGAAACCAGAAGGCTAATACGAAAATTCAGGAACATATATCCAAGTAGAGGATATGCCGTAAATCATTATCATGTATCAAATATAAAAAAGGTGCAAGTCTTTAACACCATTATCTCGAGCCAGATTTTTTTTTCTGACAAAAAGAAGCAGCATTTTTTTCTGAATTTTAAAAACTTTTAGTTTAATAGCACCCGGGACTATGAAGGTAATATTATGTTTCTGACCAACAGGAAATGAAAAGCGATTTTAAGAGAAATTTAATTACAGCTGCTCAGCCCAAAAAATTTCATAATTTGAGATATTCTTTTTTTTCTGCCTAATCGAATCAACAAAACAGTCTACAGTTTGTTTCTTCTGAAAATAAAAAAAAAATCCCGAAACTATTATTGTGGCAAAAGCATGTATTTTGTTTGATTAAAATACCAAGGACTTCAAAATAAACATTCTGCCCCTAGACCTATCTTCCCCTGAAAACCACAAATTTTCAAGAATGTTATTTAGTTTCAGAACTATTAAGTCTTTGAAAAACTGAATAACTGCATATGATGGTCTCATTTATCAAAATCTGAACTTTGGATTTTTCCTAATTTTTTAGGACATATGGTTGCGTAAGTTTCCCACATTGATTAAAAAATTAAAAAAATAGATTTACTTTTCACTGATATTGGTACTTTGACTGAAAAACTTAACATTATAATACCTTTTTACCCTATTTGTTTACATTTGCTATATTGAAAACCGTATTCTTCTGAAGATTGTCTTCTAAAATACAGTCAAAATATTTAAAATTATACTTATTTTGTAATTCTTTGATATAATAAGGATGTAAACAACATTATACGTAGGTTTCTCCTCTTCCCAAAAAACTTTTCTTTTTGCTTTTAAAGATGAAACAACAGCTATAAGATGGTTTTCAAAAATGAAAGGTATTGATCCAGATACCCACCTTTTCTCCAAGAGCTTTCAGACTTTCTAAGAATCTCTCCCAAAAGTCCTTGAAAAGAGGTCGATCCACCTTCTTTAAACTTGATTTTGTGCTAGCGTCTACACTCACGTACAGTTGAGTACAGGGATCCATGGATCTAAATGACAAGAATTCCTTTTAAGCACTTCAGTTAATGAGATCATTAGAGATTCTTGAAAAGAATATCCCAAATGGTTAAGTGGAGAAAAAAGAGTCGAATATCACAATGACGGCTAGCTTTTTTCTTTCTTTGTTTATTTTAAACACTTTGTCCTTGTATTGTTTTTTAAAACAATTTGAAAAGGGGAGAATTATTTGACCGACGACGTCGTAACTAAAAATGGAATGTCAATATTTTTTTGAAAGGATGAAGAAAGGGAAGCAAGAACCAAAAATAGTAAGGTACAACTATGGAAAGTCTTTCTATAGCCATTTTCTAACCACTGAGTGAATACTTGTACAATGTAGTAACCAAGAATCCCCTTTCTAGCCGGGATAGGTTTAAGAAGCAGTAACAATTAGGGATATTGAGAAAAAAATTCACTCACTTAAAAAGAAAAACTGATAAACTTCTCAAGCCTCACTTAAAATTAAATAAACAACCATAGCAAACAAACAAACAATAGTTACTAATATAAATGAGCAAAGAAATCTTAAAACTAGTGAAGCTTAAATTGAATATGCAAATCCAGCTTGAAACAAACAAAAATATCTACAAAGAAGAATTTGGGTTTTGCCTCCTTTTTTCACTGTAAAAAATCTAAACCTACTGTGTCATTGGCGCTTTACTAAAATCTATATGTGTCTTGAACCGTCTTGAAAAGTGCAAATAAAATCAGACTGAATGTTTGATATATAATGCTATTTTTCTCGAAATATCATCAGCTCAAGATGTTATTTCACTCTAATTTTATTTTCATTTTCAATGCTGCAATAACCGGAAAAGAAAATATTTGTGATAATTCGTTTTCAATGAAGCACCAATGACTTAGTAGGCTTTAGACTTTTACACTTAGGAAAGGGGACAGTATCCAAACTCTGTTTTTAGTGAAGCTATATTTGTCTTGAACAGTCTCGGAAAAAACTAATAAAATTAAACTAAATATTTGATATATTTGATTAATATTTGACATTAATTGCTGAAAGCTCATCAGCTCAAAGTTTAATTTTATTGTAATTTCTATGTTTATGTTCAACGTTGTAATAAGTGCAAAAGAAAGTATTTGTAATATAATTCGTTTTCAGTAAAGCACCAATGTCGCAGTAGGTTTTAGACTTTTACGCTTAGGAAAGGAGGCAGTATCCTAACTCTGTTTTTAGTGAATAGAATAGAATAGAATCCGTTTTATTTGCACAATCTCTCGTAGTCAAACTAAATGGCGCTTGTGCTTACAAAAAAAAGGATTAAATCAAACGACAAAAAAAAATCAGAAGACAAATAGGATAAAATCAACAACTGTTATACTTTGATACAAAGAAAGGGATGAATGAGTTGGAAAAACGATTTGTGCGTGAAGGAGGTGCTGCTAATCTGTCAATTTTCTTCAACCTGGTACTTCGATGTTTCACTACAACTGGTGGTAGTATCGATCTGTATTTATCACTTCTGAGAAGATATTGGCCAAATTCAAGGATCAAACTGAGACGACCCTCTTGAAGAGAGGGAATTTGTAAAGTGGATAATGCTAAATTATATTCGGTAAAAGCATCGCACAATATTACTTTGACTGCTCTTTTTTGTATTGACTCAAGCTGGTAACTTAAGTAAATAGTGTTATTGACTTGTGTGCCCCATACGGGACATGCATACTCTAAACTTGGTCGAATGTAAGTGAGATAGGCTATCCTTAGTTGTGTCAATGAGAAACCAAATCGACGCATTAGTATAAGTGTCCGCATCGCACTATTTGCCTCTTTGATAATTGTATCGACATGAAGGCTGAAAGAGCAGTCGATGCTAAACTTGACACCAAGCACTACTGCCGAAGATTCACTAGGATAAGGAGGAGGAGGACACACAAAGTCTCTCTTCAGGGGATTAAAGCGAAGGATTTTAGTCTTTCCTTCGTTGATTTGGAGGCTGTTCGCAGTACATTCATCTTTAAAGTTGTTGATTATTTCGTTACAGAATTGGGGGACAGCCTCAGACTTCTCAACAATGTACTTCAGTAGGACTGACAAGTCGTCTACATACTTAAATCTTTCTTCATAGCTGGAAAGGATGAAATTTATCACTGCCAAAAACAGTAGACTAGCGAGCTTAGTACCTTGTGGGGCTCCGCATGTAAGCTCGATCCATTCGGAGTCGGTATCTCCTGGGAAAAGACTGTAAACGCACTGATAGCGGGCTTGTAAAAAATTGATGTGATAGCAACGGAATGGCGAATAAGATCAAAAGCTTTTCGGTAGTCTACGAGGAGAAGTTCGACTATAGCACTTCCTCGGTCGAGCCACTCGACAATGAGATGGTACATCCGTACTAAATAAACAGTTGTGCTGCTGCCTCTTAAGCATCCATACTGATACGGGTCTAGATGTGCAGAGACCTGTGACATAAGTTTGCGGTAAATAAACCTTTCTACAACTTTAGAAAGGTTCGGAGTTATTGATATAGGTCGGAGTTGATCAAAAGATTTTGGACACCTTACTTTTGGAATAACGCGGACATATGCTCTTTTCCAAGCACTAGGGAATACTTGCTGACGGAAACATTGATTGATTATAGAAGAGAGTGGCTTAGCAAGAAAAATGGCGAATTTGCGTAACAGCTTTACTGGAAGCTCAACTGGGTAGGACGCACAGTTCGCTTTCAGTCTAAGGAGTTCTTTATAAACAGTGAATTCAGAGACTTCACATACGTCCTCAATCTCTGCACCAGCAATAATAGTATCAATTTCTGATTCGGTACTTGATGGAAATGTGGTACAAATGTCAGCAAAAAAAGAATTGACTTCATTAGCTGAGGTTAAGGTACCGTCCTCTTAGAGCAGCCTTAGATCTCTGAGTCTTTTCTTACCGGTAAGTCTTTTTACTGAGGAATGCCATTTGTGGGGGTCTATCGTGAGTAAGGGAGTAATTTTATCCCTCACATACTGCCTCTTGGCGCGCTTGTTCAGTTTAACAATATGAATACGCAACTTGGCTGAAGCTACGGTATCACCAGCGACATGAAGGCGACAACAGATTTTTATTAAATTCTTTAGATCATTGGTTATCCACGGTTTATCAGTGTCACTCACAGTAATGGCTTTTACGGGAAAACAAGTCTAAAATTGCTCCTGAAGCAGAGTATTCAGCTTATTGACTTTGATATTAATATCCTGTTCAGAGCAAATGTCCTCAAACTGATAATTACCGATCCAGCGACCAAATGTAGATGTCGAGTCCTCAGTAAGTGGGTCGCACTGTATATTTTACTCGTTTTGGCTTCGGAATTGCCGAACTGGCTTCCCAGAAGATGATAAAGTGATCAGAATTCAGAAGGGGTCCTAGGGATCTCGGTGCGTAATAAAAGTCTGTCAAGTTTGTAATTTGACTATTTTGAACTTTTAAGTTTGTAATTTGACTATTTTGAACAGTAAGTGGTCGCACTGTAGTTGGACTATTTTGAACAAAATGGCTATTTCAAAATTTTGATAAGATACATTTGGAGAAAAAGGCATAGAGGGGAGGGGGGCTTGTTACTTTTTGATCACTTTTAACTCTTAAAAAGTGAATTAGAACTTTCAATATCTAATCATTTGAATCCCTTCTAAAGTTTATACAACCCCATATTCCACAGATACCTTATATGCCCCTGTGTCTGGGAGGAGGGTGGGTGTTGACAACGAAGTTTTTGTTATCTTATCGTTGGACTATTTCAAACAAATTGACTATCTCAAAATTTTAACTTGATGCATTTGGGGAAAAGGGGATATTTGTGTCAGATGCACTCCGTTAACTTTCGACTCATGAAAAGGTAACTAGAACTTTCAATTTCCAGTCACAAGAGCCACTTTCGAAGTTTATATGGCCAGCCCTTACAGAAAAACCTTATACGCCTCCGGGGCATAACTTAAACACTTGCCCCCAGGCTCTGGGGGGTTGTGTCGACCACCAAAGTTTTTGTATCTGGTTGTTGAACTATTTTTTAAAAAATGGCTATCTTAAAATTTGTATCGGATAGATTTAGGGAGAAAAGGGCTAGGAGGGGGGGAGGGAGAGTAGTTGTGCTCGGGTATTTTTTGACTCTTAAAAAGTGAACTAAAAATTTCAATTTTTAATCAAATGAGCCACCTTCGAAATTTATACGACAACCCCTAACATAAAAACCTTATACGCCTCCGGGGCATGACTTAAAATACTTGCCTACGCGCAATTGCCTTCAGATCTTTTTGGACTCTTAAAAAGTGAACTAGAATTTTCAATTATCAATCAAGTGAGCCTTCTCCAAAGTTTATACGAGCATCCCTTGCATAAGAACCATATATGCCGCCAGAGCATAACTTACAAAGCCTGCCCCCAGACCCTAGGGGTTGCGACGACACCGGAGTTTTTCTTACCTGAACTTTGAATTATTCTTAACAAATGGCTATCTAAAAAAAAATAAACAATTGGATGCATTTGGGAAATAGGACGTATAGAGAGGGAGGGGGTGCTACTTGCCCTCTGATCATTTTTGACTCTTAAAAGGGCGCTATAACTTTCGATTTTCAATCGAATGAGCCCTCTCTGAAGTTTATACGACCCCTTCTATATGAAATGCCTCTGGAAAAAAAAACTACAAAAAAACAACATTGGAACCGTATGGTCTTTACTATAGGCAACGCTATAGCGTTGCCTCTGAAAATCACAGTTACAAGTCAACAAGCATATACTCGGCATCTAGACAAGCCCTTGGCTGGCAACCAAGCAAAGATTCACCCATTTAGCAGCAATAAAATAACTTTTTTCGGCCAAATTGCGGACCACGATGCATTCTGTATTAGATAGATTCGTTTAGTTTAGATAGATAAGATTTCTGTTACCATAGTGAATATAAACGCCATTCACAATCTCATCTCACGGGGTGGTGACAATGCGATGCAAATCGCGAGCGTTTGACTTCTTTCCTAAAGGTTATATAATACGAAGGGCGAATGAAGACCAATTAAGGGCCTTTGTCAACCGCTTAGAACTCAATGAAGGATACATCAAATTATGTTGACGAAATTGTATCTCAAGGTCACAAGTGAACACAAAAAAGACAGAACGGGAACGTGAGAGTTCCTTTCGCAAGATAGCCCCGAAGTCCTCCATATCGTTTAATTGAAAAATAGTGGGAGTATTTTACCCCCACCCAAAGAGCAAATCCTCTAGCATCCTCCAAGATTCCCTTGCCGTAAGTTGTACATGGTTGTTTTGTTGCATATGATAATAATTTGTATATTTTTAGGATCAGAGAGAAAAAAAACGTCTATGCTGGGAAAAATGCGTTCAATTGACAATTAGACACAAGGAAGATCTTAGTGTTAATCCATTTTCTTTCCTGCTACTATTACTAATGATAGTTTATTTAGACACTATACAGAATGAGAATGCACTAATAGGAGCGCGATAAAGAAATGTAAGAACGAACGACCAGGAAGAATTAAAGCTGAATTAAAAATAAAAGCTAAGGCACCTTCACATCCTTTTTTCATTGTTTTTTTTTGGAGGAGGGAGGGGGCTAAACCATTATGTTGATTATCAAAAAAAGTACCGTTTTTTAAGACTGTGGTCTAACAGGGTTTGCTCCTAACATGCTAATAATAGTCTAAATATTTCTGGTTAACGTCTGAAAGCCCTTATCAAAATGAAAAAATAAAAATAAAAAATAAAACCAAAATCTTAATTTATCATATTTCAGTTTTTTTTCCTTTTGTTCGTTTGTGTTTTCCAAAATACTAAAGCCGATAGGATGTGTTACAGGAATAGTGTATTGTCATTTTGCTTATTTGTACAGTATTTAAGATTAACTGTATTTGCATCGCACTAATCTTATTGCATCTATGTATTTCTTATGTGTAGTTTGCAGTTTGCATTGAAACGTTTGGAACACCATCGAACGCTAGGAAATTGAAAACTGCCTGTTTCAACAGACCCCTTCAGTCCTCGTTTCATAGATTATGGGCAGACATTAGACACAGCTGATAGAAAAGCTTTAATGAAGGTCCTATCCTTGTATGGTATACCAGATAGGTATATTAAAGTGGTTCGTACCTTGTATGAGAATGATATTGCTGCTTTTAAAGTCAGATGTAACGTTAGAAGCTGGCTCAGTGTAGAATCATGAGTAAGGCATATGTGAAAATAGTTTCAAAGCAGGATGGTAAAACTCTCCAAGACTTAGATCATGCAAATGATTTGATTGTAAAAAAAAGACGAAGCATGTCATAAATGGTTTATTTCTCACTCAAGTCTTTCCAGTGGTTAGCCCGTTTTGTATTGTTTAAATGTCAGAAGAAGATGGTGAGAGAAAGAATATATCCTTCAAATTCTTATATTTGCTGGGATTTTCTTTTTTGGTAAGAGATTACGGTAACATATGTTAAATATGATGATGTCTTAAAAAGTCACAAAACACTGCGCTGGAGGGGAAGAGAGCCATGCCAGACTCATATGACTCAAATTGCAGGAGTGAGAGAATTGTTAACCTGAATAAATCATTTCAGACACGTAGTTTAGGCACAGGTGCACATAGACTTCAGGGATTGAGCACCCCACTCTGTGATTCCATGTTTATGTTAAGAAAATTATACGGTAATTACTAGGAAGAAGACGTCAACCCATGTCACAGTGATAAATATATTAGCATTGGATTTGACACTAACCAGGAACGCACATAATTCGAGATGTTGGGTTTCGCCTAACTGCTTCACAAAGTGAACCCTCAAAAAGCATGGAAAACCAATGTAAAAGGAGCCTCAATCTTTGAAATGGACTAAACAAGAATTAAAAACAGCATGCAAAACTGAGAGAAATGATAGTCTTCTGGCTTTGAAGAAGCAAAGATCCACATACACTTATAAAGCAAAACTATATAAAATCAGAACAAGCTGAATTTTAATTAACTAGGATTCAGATTTTAACTGCTGTGTTAAGTTTCATTGGATCGAACCTGAAAATTCATGAGGAATACAAGACAGCAGAACATGACATCTACGGAGAGATAGGCCGTCACCCTCCCCCCATTGACGCCACTGGTTCTTTTAATTGTGAGCCAAACCCAAAAAGGAAGGACGAGGGGGCTTAAAAGGAAGAAGGAGGGAGCTAAAAAGGAAGGACAGAATTGATTTTGAATCCTAAATATATATATTTTTCAAGGGAGGGGAGTTTGCTCCCCTCCCTTGAAATCTTGTATGTTTCTGAGTTTCTGGCCTCTTCTTATTCAAAATATAAATTTTTTTTATGGGATCTTGTTGTACCTGAATGACCATGGATACAACGGGTATCATGACCAAGCTGAATTACAGTTAATATAGAAAATAAAGAACTGATAAGACTTTCAGGAACTTTTTCTTTTATATATCTTGATATTTTGAGCAACTAATCCAAAATTACTAATCTAGCCTTCAATAAATTTGCATCAATACTTCCTTTCTTCCAAGATTCACCGATTAATTGTAGAAATAACTACTGTTTGATTTGATTTGTGGTTTGATTCTATAGGACGAAGCCACGTTATTATCAAGAAGAATGAATCCACCAGTTGAAAACTGGAGGTATACTGCTGAATTACGCACCTAAGGACTCCAAGAGCCCCTCTTTGTCACAAATATAGGGCTAGTTAAAAAAAATGTTGCCGTAAATAAAAACTCTCAGAAGGATTTAGTGACGTTATAGCTCAGTACCTACCCCCTTTCTTTAGCAGGAACAGGAAGCGTTAGCCCTACTCCTCTGTGGGATAGTTTCTGCTTGTTTCGAGTTTGACTTCGTTATTTATTGCAATTTCTCTTCGTTCTGGTTTCATTTATTTATTGGTAGTGATTTATGATAGTCTCTCGATTGAAAAATTATTTGACTCTATTTCTGCTCATCTTATGTTTAATAATAATAATAATAATAATTTATTTCTTACCCACAACAACACTATAAAAGTATTAAAATGTGGAGTACAAACAATTAAATACACACAAAAAAAAAGCAAAACATACAAAAAATGAAAAGTAATGACAATAGAAATTTTTTACGTTAATACAAAAAATTAAACAAACACACAAAATAACGAACTATGAAAAAAAAATGAACATTAGATACACACAAAAAATGAAATTCAAAAAACACAAAGAGAAAAAAAAATACATACACAAAGTCAACGAAAAAAACGGATAAGACGGTGGTGAGGGGATAGGCGCGCAGAAGCTGTACTGGAGAGTTGTCTGTGAAGAATCTCCAACTTTAAAGTTATGTCAGGAACTGAGAATTTTTTAACAAGAGTCCGGTTTGGAAGATACAGAAGAAATTTGCAAAATTTGAAATAATTTATCCGAATTCTTTTTAAATTACCATTATTAAGAAGGGGGAAAAGACCTGAAGCATAAAGGACAGAATGATCACAGAAAGTAGAATAAAGTTTAGCCAGCGCACGTCTATTTTACTTCCCTCTATTTGCAACAATTTTTGCATAACCAACCTGAATCTTTTTACTTATATCACAAACAGTACGCTGACGTAAGCTCGAAAGATTGCTAGTAATAGAGATACCAAGCCAATGAATAAAATCAACAATCGGGATAGTGAAGTTATTACAGTGAAGGGGAATAGCAGTAATACAGTTATAGGGAAGAAACTCACATTTATCTATATTAATTGAAAGGCCAATATCAGAGAAAGCATCAGAAACTATAGAGACCATATTGGAAAGACCCTTTTTTGGAACGGCTAATCAGAAGCAAGTCGTCAGCATACGCAAGATAAGAAACATCCGCAAGACCAGAAAGGTATGTACCTGAAATCTTAGCCAGCACACTAGAAATACAAATCTTAAAAAGCGTAGGGGACAGAACACCACCCTGCCTAACACCTCTTCGCATTCTTATAATAGTGTCTGGTGCAGATCCTAATTGAAGAAACGAATTGGAATACCAAAACCTAAGAAGCATTATAATAGAGAGATTGACCCCGGAATTATACAAGGAAAAAATGAGCTGACTATGGACCACACTATCAAACGCTTTCGAAAGATCCAAAGCACAAATATAAAGCCCATTTCCCTTGGAAGAATTATCAGCCAATAGAGAAGACAGAATCTTATGCGCATGCTGACAACCCACCCCACTCCGAAAACCAAATTGGTTCTCATCCTCAATAATATTTTTAGTCAAAAATAGTAGAAGGATATACTCAAAAACCTTGCTAATATTACAAGATACAGTAATAGGTCGATAGCAAGAACAATCAATCGGTGACTTTCCCTTTTTAAAATTGACGAAACAGTGCCACACAGAAAACTCTCAGGTACGTATGAAGTACATAGACACATTTGAAAAAGAAGCTGAAAGTGAGATATAAGGGGGGTGCATTCAATCGGCATATGCATCTTAGAAATACCATCCTTATCTATTGAATTAGATTTTAAACTTTTAACAGCATTAATTACGGAAGAAAAAGATATGGGCACTATATGGCGTTGCGAAAACGTTGTACTAAAGAGGGAGGTAAGAAGGCGAGTATACACAGAATGCACTGAATAATTAATCACTGAAAAAATCGAAGAATAATGTTTATACCAAGCTGAAGTTGGAAGGCAATTACTTGTCATAGTTTCATCATTTATCTTGTCAGAATTGATCACTTTTCGCCAATCCTCCCTACTTACAGGGAAATCCATACCGCGGTAACGTGCCGACCTAAGATAACGTTTATAATTGGTTTTAGTTTTACATTTGATATCAGCGGCACACCCAGAACTTGGCCAACCACATTCATTCCATATCTGTAGCCATAATTTTGCTTTATTTTTTATCGACTTTAAACAAGGGTCCATTGACCAGATAGGTTTTTGTGTTCTTTTACGAATACGTTGTCGAGGTACGGCAGCTTCTTCTGCCCTTTTTATACACATCACAAGTTGGTTATAATAACAGTCAATATCGGCTTTACCATTCGTAGGTACCTGGCGCTGAAGAAGATGATATGGAACACGTATGGTAGAAAGAAGGGTTGTCAAGGTAGAGATGTAGTGCGGTATATTGGCTTTACTCCAATTACTTTTTTCAAACCACTTCGATTTTTCTCGCGAGCAATTGGTTTCCGATAGATCAATATCCATCGTAAATGTCGCTGAAATTGGCATGTGGTCAGTATCTTGCTCGTTAACATGAACAGAAGCAGAAGAAGAGATAATACCAGGCGAGGAAATAATATGGTCAATATCACTTGTGTTTCCAGAACGATGAACATATGAAAAATTGTGGGATTTGGGCACAACGCGGTATGAAGGAAGACGCTCAAAAGGCAGTTCCCTTCTCACAGAAGATCGATTAATATCAGTATTTAGGTCCCCAATTATTATATACTGTAGAGAGTTTAACAGTACCTGATTCACAAGATTCTTAAGCAGACCACACGCCTTTCCAAATTTAGTTAAGGATCTGACCGAGTATCCTTCATATGGGAGATAAGAGTTTATAAATACAATACTTCCGACACGCACAGCCGAAAAAAATTCGTCGGATTAGAAGAGTACTGGGGAGGGTAGATGAATGTCCCGTTTAAAGACACAGGCTAGTCCACCGGAAGGGCGACCGCCAGTAGCTTTTGCTGGACTCAGGAACTCAGTATGATGCTGACTTCGACGCAAAAAATTCAAATTTGAAGTAGTGAGAAGATGCTCCTGGAAACATACCAAATCGTAGGAACCGTACAACTCATCAATAGCAAAATCCTTATCTTTGGTGCCATTTATATTGAACGAAATAACTGAGATTGATGCACCCATGGTTGAAAGGTGGATTTGCACTTTACTCGATTCTTAATAACGGGGCAGGAAAAGCTATAGGAAGGGTGTTTTTGGCCGCAATTTGCGCAATTGGGATCAGCAATGCATGGCTCATCTTTTGTTGATATGTGTGACCCTCCACAACGAGCAGGATTTGTCTGATTTAAAAAAAAGGAAGAAAACACTCCCAAAAGGCAATTGGTCTAAAAAATAATTACACTATTAGATTCAACATATTAGAGAACCCTACTTTGGAGGTTTCAAACTCCCATCTACAGAATCCTGGAATTTTGGAATGTTTTTCTCAACTGATATTTTTTTTTTTTTTTTTTTTTTTTTTTCAAGGGTGATCGTATTGAACCAATGGTCCTAGAAGATCTAGTGACCTTTTAATGATCAAAAAGATTGTGCCACAGAAAAGTGGCACTTTCTGTCATTTTGTGACACAAACCACGATTTCACCCCCTGGCGGTCCAAGCTGCTATCAATTAAAATCTCTAAAAAGAAACAATGAATTTATAAGTATTAGAAAATTATGTATTGGGCTTTATAGCACCCTTTCCATCGCGACAATATTTTTTTTATGTCGCAAAATATTTCACATTTACATTCCTATCAGTGCAGAGGTGGAAAAGTTGAGACAAGGCATCATGAGCTCGCCACAAATTCCGCTGAAGGGGGTTGCAAGTAATACCAAGGGCTTCGTTTTCAACGATTCTAAAAAAGGGGCTCTTAAATGTACTTCAAACGGGAAAACCTTCACATCTACGCTTAGTGGATGACACCCAATAAGCTTTTATGAACAGGGTTTGAAAAATTTTTGAAAACTTTCTTAGTTAACTTTTGCTTGCTCATATAGAATAGGGTTCCATCAATTTAAAATTTGCTTGTTTCTGACTTGGAGTTTGACTGCTAGTTATTTGAATTAGATTAACAGAAATATATATTCGTTAAAGGTATTTCAGACGGGAAAATCTTCTGATATATGCCTAGTGGAGGCGTTTTCGATCACTAGCGGTGAACTGGTATTATGTATTATAGTTGTTGGTACTGAGGAAGTGATTACTGGTACTTCTTAGTTCTACCCTGTTATCTCTGTGCGCTTCGAGCATAGGACAACCCTTCTACAGTTACCTTTAATTTCAAATTTAAATATTATCTCCTTTAGATTTTATCTTACCCCGCCAAGATAACTCAACCACTAAGATACGAAAAAAAAGAACTAAAAGAAAAGAAAATGTAAAAATAAATACTATAGGATATTCTACGCCAAACATTCTGCCAATATTTTTGAATATGTTTCGAATTTCGTTTTTTTTCTTTATTTTTATTGGTCAGATGTCCCCTTAGGCTGCTCAATTTTGCATGTGGCGGGAGAGGGGAAATTTCCAGAGGGTAATTATCCACTGAGGGGAGGGAGGAAGAATTTTTCGGGGAGTAATTTTTCACAGGGAATTTTCCGGGGGAACACACGTATCCCCAAGTGTATACAAATTAAATATATAATTAGCGGTAGCAAAGCCTGTCGAAAGACAGGCAATAGAAAAGAATGCGTAGCTTCTTGCGAGGATTGGAAACAGACAGACTCAGATTGAAAAACGTCACTTGAATGTTTTCATATTATGTATTAACTGTAATAAAAGAAACAAGAAAAGCAAATATAGTTGTTATTAATGAGTAGATAGATATTTTTCAATATTTTAATGCACAAATGGTCTAAAATGTAAAATTTACAGTAATTTTTATTTCTCTTGCACATGACTGCTAAGATTTTTTTCCCCCTGCATTTTAGAGTAGACATGGCAAATATTTTTTAAAGAATTATTTATTGTTATATGGCAAAAAATCTTAATTTTTGGTATTGCAGTGGTTTCACATCGGCTAAGTAAGCCAGATTACACTAGCTTCCTTAAGATCTACTAGTTTCGTAACAATGCAACCGTGTTGCTGATTGGTAGAATGTTTTGGTAAAGAAAGTTTTACATTATTGCAGTAACTAGCTTACACTACAGAATGGCGAAGATAATTAATCTTCATTTTTAGGGAATATACATGTAATTGTATAAAACTGAGAGTCAATCAAGTACTTTATTCATATTGGCGTCTGAAATGTTAAATCACTTGTTTTAAAAACTTTAGTTTCATACAGCCCAGTAGTAAAATTTATCAGCAAAAATAGTTTAATCTATCTTAAAAACTTCCCTTTTTATTTGTTTTGATTTGAAAAAACATGTGGGATTACCCGATTCATGAAAATCTAGGGATAGAGGAGAGCCAAGGCTGTATCCAGGGGGGGGGGGGGGTAAAATTTTTTATGTGTTTTTAAGTGTTTTTTTTTTGCAACCTCCCCACCTCCCGTAACAAAAATACTGGATTCGGCGCTGGGGAGGAAAAATATTTTTTTAATAAAAATCTACAAAAGGAGGGGGGGACAAATTTATTTTATTTTCAATAAAAATACCCAAAAAAGGCATTTTCAATAAAAAATATCCCCCCCCCAAGACATTTTTCTGACTCTATGGCCGAGAACATACACCACAATCTTCTCCAAATGACGCCACTGGATTGTTCTCGCTCAGCTACTAAACAACAATAATAACCAAAGGAAATGGCTGATTAAATCAAATTATTATTTTAGTCTTCAAAAAACCGCTTTATATTTAGCAAAAAAAGGGAAATAGCTGACTTACCTAATGGCATCTGGAAACTGAGCATTAGTGACTAGGAAAGAAGAAATTTGCCGGTCATGAAGCATTCTAACGAAACTGTTGATTTCAGGGTACATAATGGGCTCTCCTACTAAGGACAGTGCACAGTGTTTTACTTGCATTCCTTCTGCTAACTTTTCTGGAAGAACACCCGGAACACCTATAAAAAAAGGATTTTTTACATTTCCAACACATTATAATTTGGTTTATCTCCCCTGTGAAACGTACAGTCTCAAGCCCCGAGCTGTAATTTGAACGAAAGGGACAAAATGCTTATCTCATTTGATTCACTAGTTTCGCACCTATGCTTTCAACGAGCCGTATTTACGACATTGTTTTGACTTTCTCTCAGGATCAAAACACCAAAAAAGGCTAAAAATATTATCAACTTACTTAATTTTCAAATACTTTTCTATCATTTGCAACATGTTTTTCATTACAAAAAAAAGGAAATCACATTTTCAAAATATAATTCGATAGATATTATAAGCTGAATCTCTTCTATGATATCAAAACTGTCCTATTACGTGGAACATAACGGTACGATTGCATACAAATAATATGCCAAAGACATGGACAGAGAACATAAACCTTAAGTGATTCGCCATAATTCTTCTTATCTTTAGGAAATTACGCAGATTCAAGGATTGGAATCATAGCACACATAAGGGGGCTAACCACCCCTCTTTCCGAGAGTATCCCAAGCAGGATACCTTTCAAACATTTTAGAAAAATATTATATACCTTTAAGTCTGCAATGTTTTTATTTTTTCACTGTTTTAATTTCTGTTTCTTCTTCTTCGATTGCACTGAGGACACATTGTTGATTGTATAATACCAATATAATAACTTTTATAGATCTAAAAGCCCTAGAGCCATTGCTATAGGGGTAAATATCTACTAGGCTAAAAAAATGTATGTCAGTTACATACGGACTTATTTTGTGTTTCTTTTTAATATTTTCTCTAGTTTTTAATTCTTGCAATAGGTCGTTATTTTAGGCAATGTTAACCATTTAGGCCAGGTCATGATTTGTAAAGACAAGTATTGAGACGAAAATATTCTACGCAACAAAAGTGTATGATAGGCAACATAATGATTTACGCAAAATACTCATAGATTTGTTGCTAGCAACAACACTAAAATTGTTTCAAAACAAGAGACATTTTTCACAAATTTTAACCACATTTTCCACAACATTATCGGATAAATTTTCAGGCACGTTATATCCTACAAAGCTACAGCATATCTGAGGACCCTTAGACCATAGATCCTCCTGTGCTGCCAGATACACTCAGGGCATCCACAAAGAGCCGATAGTCGTCCTATATGTGTGTCGCCGCTAAAAGAAAATCTTCCCATTGGGGTTGTATCGTCGTGTGAATGTTGGACAGGTCCCGTTGATATCTACGACTCCAGGTGTTTCTTGGTCGACCTCTCCTGCGGTTTTCCTGAAGTTGCTATTCTAAGACATGTCTTGGGATCCTATCGTCCTTCATACGGATCATGTACCCAAGGTTTCGCTCTCTTCGTTGACAAATGATATCTGTAACCATGGGCTGACCGGAGATAGATCAACTATATTTTAGGAGTTTCAGTAATAAAGTAATTTCAGGAATAAAGCATGTAACAGAAACTTTAGGATAAATCTGGTATTTGTGATAGACTTTTCAATATTATATGAGAGTGTATAGACTGTACACTTGAACACTAAGAATTACGAGATTATCTTGTCTTGCCACATATTTCCAATATGAGCTTTAAGAGAATGTATCGTGCATGTTTTCATTTTAAATTAAGTTTCTTAGAATCTATTTTTAGAATTACTACACACAAAATTGATACAAAAAAGGAATGATAACATTCTACAGCATAAAACTATACACGTATAAATTATAAAAAGATATCCATGGAAATTTGAAACTATAATTCGCATCAGAAAATTGTAAAGATGGATCTCTGCCTAAAAGTTATAACATACGAACCAGAGCCTAGTGAATAAAAAAAAAAAAACGACCACCGGAAAACACTGTTCCTGGAAACATACTAGTGCAACAGCTTTAGGTACAGACAGGTCCTACCTTTCGAAGGGAGGGAGGTTATTAGAGGATTTTCCTGAGAAGAGATGGGGAGGAGGTCGTCAAAAAACAAAAATGTAGTATCAAGCCACACTGATTGCCGATTTGTCAACAATAAGAAAGAGAGAGGAGGAAAAGGGATCATTGAGTCAGTCTTGGTGGGGCTCTCTAACAAGCATGACAAGACAAAATTCTTATAATTTGACTTTTATCCACAGGTATGTTAGGACAACTATTACTTTTCGTAAAAACACACAAGTGAATGACAAACTAGCACCAGAAGTAAAAAAAAACATCCTTACCTTTAAAAATGTCAATCATCTTATAGTGATTTTCTAGTGCTCCTTTGATAATCATTTCGGGTGGATCCATTTTCCACTTCCATTCTGTTCCCACTGGATTACTATGGTGTCTCCAGCAGAACACACATTTGTTGGCACAGGCTAAAGATGGTGTAGTCTCCATACACCGGTGACTTTCAATACCGTAAAAAGTGTGTTTATAGCAACCACCTCGACCTCTTAACATAGACTAAAAAATTAAAGAAAAGATTTGTCAATTTATCAATATGTAATAGAGTAAATAGAGCCACTTAAAGATAATACCTAGTCCCTAAAACAAACGCTTTATAAAAAGAAGAGCCAATACCGTACGATTTTTGAATTTAATAAACCAATAGTCTGGTGAAAAAAAGGAAGAACTCCAGAATTTTGGTGGCGAAAGAATCTCTGCTTGACATTGAAAAATAAAGTTAATTGCATTTTACAGAGGACAGAGCCGTTCCTAGAGGGGCAACCGGGGCAGCTATCATGGTTGCCGTGGCATGGGGGGCACTGTGCCTCGGGTATTACCGACATCGATCCGATTTTTCCCTTTGATTCAGCTTTTTTGCTTATGTTCGACTCGGGAGGCGGGTGCTTTTATTAATATTTTTCCCCAGGCACCAACAACCCTACAAACAGCCCTGACAGTAGATATAATCAAACTGCCTTTACAAAAGTTCAATAAAAACACAAATCTTTTGTTGTTTTTTTTTTTTGTATTACCCAAATATCTAGGAAGAACCCTCTGATTGATCGAAGTTACGAATAAATCAAGTGACTAAAATTTCGAAGCGCCAAAAGGAAACTTGATCAAATTGGATTATGAAGGCCCAATTCAAGAAATGTGCTCTATGTACTCCTATAAGCTAGTGGTTTTTATTGTTTTTCCAACATTAACCAAAAACAGAGAACTTTTTGTTTGCAAAAAGGGAAGAAAAATAAGGCAAGATTAAAGAAAAAAAAATAACTGATCAACAATATTTAACGTTTCTTTTCTGCAACTTCTTCTTTACCATTATCAGGAGAGCACGCAATTAAAATTTGTTATTTCTTTTTTTGTATATCTATTATGTTGAAATGCCTCGCTAACAATGAAGACAGGAAAAAAGAAGACACTGTATCAGTGTTACACATCCTAAGAAGTGATTTTCCATGTTCTTCAAGGCAAGGGGCTGTAAGTTAACTGTGAAGTGTTTTCGGCACTGGCGATTCCTATGGGGTGCTTTTCTTTTCGACCCAACATCACTTTTGAGGGGTCTTAGTCTACATTTTGAAATTCTCATAGATTTGGTTTCAAGAAAACATTTTGATATTAAAGCTAATCGATATAACAGTTACTATTCTTGAATCAGCCATAAATAGCAATTTCTTCTCACCAGCCAGTTTTTTTTAAGCGTTTTTAGTTTTTGGTTACCACAGTTTACCACGATTGAAGCTACCACTGCAGCCATGGTCTTCATCTTGGAATCTATTTGAATAGTCTCTGTTTCTTTCTTCTTTCCGTTAACCTTTTTTAAAATCTAAATTTTGTTGAGTTATAGAAGAACTTAGTAATGAGCCAAGTCTCTCAGTTTTTTCTAATTTCGAAAAACATTTTCAAAAAGTTTTTTTCAACCGAAAGTAAGGAGATTAAACAAAACAAATTAAGACTTAAAAAAAACAGAAATTATTCGGTATATGAAGGAGGCTTCCCCTTTCTCAACCCACGCACTTTACGATAAAGTCTTTAAGTCCTTTAATAATGCTTTTCATTCAATTTCAAGGGCCCCTGTGTTTGGGCAGTCTTTCTTAAGGAATTGTGAAAAAAACTCAAACTTTAGCGTCAAGAGCGAAGGTTGAGAAAAGGCAGCTCTCCTCATATAAGAAAAATTTTCTGCTCGGCTTACGTTTACATATTGCTTCTTACTTTCAGTTCAATTTTTTTTTAGATTTAATCTCTGACTGGTCTTCAAATCATTCCATGAAATCACTTTCCTTCCTTAAAATCTCCACGGAAAAATACCCCAGAAACTTTCCTTCTGACGGAAGATTATCCCTGTGGAAAATTCCCGCACTGGTAGCAAAAGATATCCAAGCATTTTGCCGAGACTACAAAACAGGTTATAGGGCAATATGAAGAACAAGAAAACGGGTCCTTGTCCCGCTTTAAAATACAACTGACCAGGTCACACAGAAAGCTATCCAGGACTACCGGCAATAAAGTGACGTTTGAAAAAGCAACTGCAACGAACTACAATCGACTATAATCGACTGCAATCAACATGCAAACGATGTTTACTAGTTCCATTTAAATCAATGGACTTGGGTTTTAACTGAAGAATGGCATTATGCGCAGCATCAACAGAAATGGGTATAACTTGGTACTGAAAAAGACTCAGTGGGATGAAATTTGATGATATTTTTCAAAACGATAAAGAATATTTTATTTAGGCACGTAAAAATGGAAGTAAAGTGAGAAACCCACATAGACTCAGTAATCAAATCAACCCAATTGTTGCTAGACATATAATTTAAATTCGAAGAATTTATGACATTTTGCCAATCACGTTGACCGCGGGGAAAATACTAATCCTTATTACACATTGCATGCAAATGTTTCATATACACACGCTTAGTATTATTTTTTAAATTACACACTGCGACCGATTTTGGCCGATCATATTCCAACCATGTTTTGAGCCGAAACCCAGCCCAATTTTTACCTCAGAATCAATAGGTCAAATAACCAACGGGTTCCGATTATCACACTTTTTTGAAGGTACAGATAAAAGCTCTGGTTTTTTTCATAGCGGAAAATGTCTGAGCATACTATGAATTAAGCTCGGACTTAGAATTCAAACTGGTAACTCCCCAATCGGAACGGCATGCGAATAACATTCAACGACATGACAGGAGTTGATATATATTATTGAACACTATCCCTGTCCCTGGTATATTATAACCAGGCTATCTTAAGGTTTTTATACACTTTAATCGTCGATTATGACTTACTAATTGTTTTCACCCAGGGGATATCCACCTCAAGCAAAACCTCTATGGTTGACTCATTTTCTTCTTTTTTGTTTGCTTAAGATCTTTAAGGATCACAAAAAAAAACCAACAGGCTTCCCCAAAAGCACTGGAAAGGCCATATTTTTTAGTATCCAGCCAGCATACCCTATCCCCACAGAACAGCTTCCTAGGCATTCCCAGAATAATTCCAAAAACTTATTGAACGCAAATGATTTCCTCTACTTCCAATTTTATACTGTTTGGGTGTCTGTGGCATACATATTATTCAATCAATTAGAAAAAAAATACCAGCCAGTTCCTTTAAAGAAAATCTTTGAAAAAAAAAATAAGAACCTTAGTCCATCTGCATAGCTTTACGCCAGAATGAGTACCAATCAATTTGTATCCTTGCTTAGTCAGAGATTCCCTCAAAAGTGGTGTTATCATTTCCTTCAATTCACCATTCAGACCATTCTCTTCCAGCTTCTTTTTAGCTGCCCCCAACACATTTCCTAGCTCTTCTAAATCCATTAGCTTGTCTTCATCTCCGTCCGTGCCACAATCTGAGCTAAGATAACCGTTTTCTTCAACAATTTCATCCGCTTCAACCTAAACCAGTTAATAACATATATTAATACATCAGTAGACAACAAATGACCGAGAATTTTACATTGGAAGAGCCGATGACAGAAAGGGCGAATCAAAATTTACCTAAAACATTAGAAAACATTAAAGAACCGAGCTTCTAACACATTAGAAGAGCTGAGGAAACAAAGGGTGAATCAAAATTGAGAAATTTTGTGTAAATATAAAATATCCAACATTTAAGCCTAAACTTCCATCTTTATTCAAGCTCAGATCTTTATTGGCATTAAAGAGATATTTGCATATATATATATATATATATATATATATATATATATATATATATATATATATATATATATATATATATATATATATATATATATATATATGTATTGTATAAATGAATTTACTGATAACTCAACGAATTAAAAGGAAATAATGAGGGAGTTCAGAAAAAAAAGAACAACTGAACAAAATCACAAACAAAACATGACACAACAAAGGAGTCAACAAATAAACCAAAGATCAGATACAATTAAACGATACAACTAATAAAATAAATCACCCAATTTTTCCGAAAGGTAATGCGATAAAGTATTGAATTGTGTTGAGTTGCGAGTGTTGCTCTGTTAAGTAGAAGCTTTGCCTTAACGAATGAAGCACATATAATGCAAATATGGCACTAAATATGGGATAATGGCAGCTGACGATTATGTTTAAGAGATAAGCCAATTGGGAATCCTAGGCATGATATCTGCTTCACAGGTTTTCAATATTTCAAAAATATTAGGAATCCTCTGAAAGGCCGGCTGATATTCAGTTTTTTTATCGCATAAGAAACAAGAGAGAGGCTATGACCAAGCAGGAAACAAAATGAGGGATACTACGCTAGAAAATCCAGGACGTAATAATTAAAGGAGTGTTGAGGAGGAGACAGCTCCCTGTCTGGCACCTTTGGCAACATCAAAAAGTTCCGTCATACGGTCCGGAAGGACTATGTTTGTCGGGAAAATGTAAATTTTCAGCCTCGAATAATGGTCTCACGAGGCACTAATGATGGACGTATTCACTCCTCGTTTTGCTGCAAAAAGGCATAGAGACATACCCCAGAGAATCAAAAGTCTGACCGACATCATATCCTGCCAAAACAAGCGTTTCACCGCTATCACCTGCATCTAGTAAGACATTCAGTTTCAATGTAAGAGCATCAGACCACCCTAAGCTTTGCTGAAAACCAAACTGATATGGAGTGGCATTACATTTATGCTTCAATTTGTCGATAAACAACAGCACAAAAAGCTTGCAGAGGGTAGTTGGTACAGTTATTAGGCGGAACAAAGAACGCCGAGTTGTCGACTTTCCTTTCTTGAGATTAGGCGTCAGGTCACCAATGCAGAGAGATGATGGAACAATTCCCGATGTGAAATCATCTGCATTAAAAAAGCAAGATGGTATCTAAAATGGATTCCTTCATTCTTCAAAATCACAGCGCCAACATTATCTATCCTGCAAGAAGCTTTCCGCTTTAGGCGCTTAACACTACGTCCAATGGCAGAGAGGGAAACAGTAAAACCAGTAGGCAATCTCGATGTCAAACATGTTTCAAGCTGAATAGATGTTACGTTTTTGTAACTTTAGAATAATATGGCCTCAATTTTCTTTATTACGAATCACACTCCTCTGCATTTTCTCCCTTTCAAAGTCTTCTCTTGTCTAAATCATTCCAGTGATAAATGACTTCATAAGATTTAGCTTTATTTTGGATCAAATAGATGAATATCACCTATGAATAGAAAAAAAATCATATCCTTTCCATATTAGCGACATTAACAAAAGTGACAGTGTTCCAATATATATTACGAAAGGAGCAATTTCTATATCCTATACAAAAAATAAAAAAAATCATAAGAATTGGGGTTTAAGAAATGATCAATTTCATATGTTAAGATCGAAAGCGAAAAGCAGAAAAATTTCAAAGAAAATTGTTTTAAGTTTTGGTTAAAACTAAAAGGTGCGTAGGTGCGTGGGGAGGACGTTATGCACAATCACATAAAATTATATGGTTGCTATGTTTTTTCGTATTTCTCTATAAGCCAAGTATAAAATATCTGTTTTGCTTTTCTACCCCCCCCCCCAAAAAAAAAAAATATATTATTAGGAACATGGTTAAAGGATTGCCCCAAAATTTTATTGAGAACAAACGAACAAGTGTAAACAAGATTTTGGATACCACTTCCTCCACCCGCAAAGGTAAACTTTTATTAGGAAGATAAAATTTATGTTACTTCAACCATTATCAAACTCTGGACACTGCTCGATTACAATCTTCGATTTGTTTTTGTAAGGAGTAGCAATATATCTTTCGGCCCGTCATCAAGCGTGTGCAATTGAGAGACCTTTGGACCAGTACTCCCTTCCCTGAAATTTCAAATTTTTACAATTTTCACAAATACGAGTTACATATTTTGTCAGCATGAAAAGTCGTTTTCGAACTTACCATCCCTCCCTAAATAAGTTTCTGCGTATGCTGACTTTAAAAACCATAAACAGCGTTCTAATAAAGCGAAACATGTCAGTAGATAGATATATCCATAAGGATAATATGGTTATAGCATCTGGCAATGTCCGTAGTGTACGTTTATTCTGGCAATTCAAAAGGCGGTAAAAATTTTAAGCGAAATAAGTTTCTCGGTTACATATATTATGGGCAACATACATCATAAGAATACGCGACACAAATTTTACATGAATACAGAAAATGGAAAGATATATTATATATTAGTTTTTCATTGTTACTACAATCACAATTGTCTGTACAAGAAAGGCCTCTGTTTGGCCTCCTAAATAAGACAAAACAATTTTAACATAAACAGCTACAAAAGTCAGTTATTTTTTATGTGAGAAAGCAGATGAAAAAAAATAAATAAATAAATAAATAATTTTGAGAACCAAACAAGATATGGAAAAAACTGATTTAGCTAATAAGTCGAGGAGTATTTCATGAAATACCATGGACTATACAGGCAAATATGAATATGATAGAAAATAAGTTTTATTCGATGGACATCTAGGAACCACCAGAATAACGTAGGGGCCACTAGAATACCCTTCTCTAAGGATCATCATTCACATTTTTTGAACAAACAACGTTCGAATCACCCAATATTATTTTCAAACCCCAACAGCACACAAAAAGAAATTTCGTTTTGTTCAATTTAGTTTATAATTTTTTTTTTCAAAGACAATTTGTAATTTGGTATAATTCATTGACTAATTAATAGCTGCTGTGCTGGGATTGTGTAGAGGATTGATCCAGTTGTATCGCCAGCGACTTTTGGAGATTATTCCCAGCCTTTAAGGGCAAGAAAAACAGTTTAGAAATGGGTTCCCAAGCGGCAAAGCTCATTATCTTTCTTAATCGCTTAATTAAATTGAATGTAACATTCTTTCAAGTAAAAAAAATTGTCTTAATAAAAGAGAGACATCAGCCCAAGCTTATTGAGTCTAATAGGTTTAGCTCGATAAATCAGGGAAAGGTCGGACCTTGCTGCCTAGCTAAAAGTTAGCCTTGGTAATAAGATCAAATTTTGAACATAGGTTAACAAATTAAACGAGGCAAAATTCGTTGTACATCATTTAAGTAGGCTCCTTTGTTGGCTAAAAGTTGGCTTTGTTGACAAAGCGTGCTCTGATTGGCTTCCATAACATACTCATTAGTCCACCAACTAACGTTAATCATGTTTCGCTATGTACACTCAGATCACTTTACGGCACATTTTAATATTCATTTATGTGCTTTTAACTGAATTTAATTTTGTGTTAATTCCTGTGCATTCTACATAACAATTGTGTCCGTGACAACGAAAAATAAAGGTATTCAACCAAAAACTACCTTCTTGTTTTTCTTTTTTGATGAACAAGATGTACTTCCACAGCATTTCTTTTTCTTCTTCTTTTTTTTACTCGTGTCCATCTCCTCTTCTTCAGAAGAACAAGCATCCATTTCTAGTTTTCCTAATGCCTTTCCAACTTTCGATGAAAATTTGTCTGACCAGACATCAAAATCATTTTCTATGCTGCCATTCTTACTTTTGACTACGTTTTCATCACCTAATCCAAGCTCAAATTGTCGTTCGGCATCCAATTCGGATAGCCATTGGTCAATATTTTTGGCTACCTGAAGGAAGAAAAATAAATTAGTCTGTAAAAAAAAAGGCAAACAAAGAGATATTTAAAAAACAAACACGCTTAAAAACACGCTTAGATCTAATACTAGAGCTCAAGCTCAACGAATTGATTTCTGCTTGGGAAGATGGGGCCCAAGGTTCAATCCCATCTACTGCAGGGCCGACGCAAGGACCTTTGCAGTCAAGAAGCGTCGTTAATCCATAACTGAGACTTTAATTGAGTTTATCAACAAGCGGATGGGCGCCCCAAACGACGGAGGAGGATTTGTAGGATGTTTTCCGGAGAAATTGCTAAGAATTCCTTTGTGTATTCTTTTCGGGTCTGGCTGACTGTATTTCAAACAATAAGCTATGCCAAAAGTGTGGTACTATCCCATTTTCTAAGGGTATAATGAGACAAACGTTGAGGTGGCTAGGACACGTTCTCCAAGTGAACAGTGACAGATTGCTAAAGATCGTTCTTTTCAGCCGGCCCTCTCGGGCCAAGCGAAAAGCAGTCGTTTCCGAGAGGCATGAGAGGAGGTCGTAATAAAGAATTGAAAGGGAATTGGAACTTCATGGAAGGATTTAAAGAGGGGAGGTTTGAACAGATTGGGAGGGGGGAACATTCACAGCTGTGTTGGCCTCAGGCGGCTTGGTCCTGCAGTGAGCTATATTAGTAGATATCTTAGGGATTTTCCACAGACGAGCGAGGTTCTGAAAGCAAAATTCAGAAGTATCAGAGTAACAAAGACATTTATAAAACAGGTTTTCAAAACTAAAATAATGTATTGCAAAACATGTAACAGCCAAATTTACAAAACTGACCCAAAACCCAATAAAATCCACTTCGGCATTGGAGGTTCTAAGTCTAAGTGAGATAAAGGCAAACCAACACCTTCCGCGACTAAATATTCGAATCAGCTGGTAGCGTGGCCATAGTTTTTCAGTGAATTTTGCTAACAGTTTCTTAGTAAGTATTATAAGCCTTCTTTACCGTCTGATGCCTTTTATTTATTTTCAATATGGGGGGGGGGCTCTGGTTATTCAAGTGTACATTACTCTTGTTAAATCTTTTTTAATAATTCCTTTGTCAAACAGGCAATTGAGCCTTTTGTATGTGTTGTTCTATTCAATAAATTCTTACCATGAAGTAAAATAAAATTACCTTTAACATATGATGGCTTATACTTTCGATGAGTTTTTGATTTCGAGTCAGCGAGGGTCGACCATCAACTGCGAGTAAACAACTCATGGAAGTACAAGGGACAAAACAAGCTGTTAAAGGACAAACCGTCTCATTCCTGAAAGTACCGTTCCATCTAGGTCAACTCCCTGAGGAATTGAAAAAGACAACTACTTTAAGCAGGACATGTCAATAGTTTCCAAAAATGTCGAATTCACCATCCCGACTGTCAGTTGAATAGCACTTTCATTATCTAGATTGTCAGCAGAATGCATATATAAAGTCCAGAATTATCAACTTATTAGAGAGTTTTCAGTGAAAATGCCTCTTATGGTATTTATCTTACCCGATTTGAATGCTATATAAAAGGCGAACAGAGTGCTACAAATAAGTCTTGGCTGCAAAGGTGTCTTGATAAACCGGGTACAAAAACGATAGCGTCTTTCGATTTACTCCTCCCCCTCCCTCCCCAAGTCAAAACTGAAAGTACGATTGAGCTCCCATCTCCCCAGGTTAATTCTTCTTCAGAGTCTCAACTTGATCCCTTAAGCTCCCAAAACATTGTAAATAATTTGAAAAATAAGGCGCACATAAAGTATGTTGATTTACTCGGGTAGGTGTGTTATTTCCAGGGTGTTCTCTTAGGAACCTTGTATCCATAAGCGCTTGCCCAAAGTAGAGCTAATAAGGAAAAAGAAGCTCTTGTACCCTTTCTGGGTCCCCTAACATACACTTTTTCCCGATTCCCACAAACCGTGTGATTTTCACGTCCCAGAGGACGATCTCTGAAAGTTTTGAGCTAAAGTTGGACACCCATGTTCAGACGTACCCCTTTTTTCCATTAGAAAACCCATATGTGCATAATGAGCAACTTGCATAAGTCACAGTCCTTGCCTAGAGCGGGTAGCAAAAAAGGCACGGGACGAGGGCTCGTCACCCTCCAATCACTTTTGACTCTTAGAAGGGGCACTATTTCCCTTTTCTTTCTATCTCCAATTGAATGAGCCCTTCGATGTTTCTGTGACCACCCCTTCCATACGAAGTGGGCTTGAAAAAAAAAATACATGGAAGGGACTTCCCCTTTTACTTAAAAGTTGGATCTTGCAGCAAAAGATCCAACTTTTATAGTTTTCACATTCTAATTTGATGCCTACTGTCAACAGACTATACATGGAAGGGACTTCCCCTTTTACTTAAAAGTTGGATCTTGCAGCAAAAGATCCAACTTTTATAGTTTTCACATTCTAATTTGATGCCTACTGTCAATAGACTGAACTTTGACTGTAAATATTTTTTCAAGTGCTGACTAACTACAACTCAAGAAGAAACTTCGGTTTTAATACTTCTTTTTTGTATGTATTTATTCAAGCTTTATTTTTTGTTCAATATTATCATGTTGCAAAAGTTAGTAGTCAATCGATATAAGTTTGTTACAAATAGCAATATAAAGCAAAGACTCCTAGCTCGACCTAATAAGTAAAAATGGAAATCTTGACTAAAGAATTAAAGCGAAAATTACCGTGTTATAATTCTGTTCATATAGAGAATTTCCTAGTCCAAAAACACTATACTGGAGTCCTTTTAGAAAAGTTCTTCCCACCCTAAAATCCGTGGAAGATTCTTCGAGCCATTTACAAAACCAGGCTACTGATTCAGGGGGAGAGCCATCTGTATAAGTTGATACAATGAAAACACATAGATGTCCATTCTTGGCCTAAAATAAAACACCAATTTAACTGAACATAATCACATTTAAAGAGCAACTTTTTACGTTGTTATGCTAAAAATAACCAATGGGGACATGAAAACCTCTTGCTCCTAATGAGCATTTTATTCTGGAAACTGTTATTTTTTTTTCCATATGCTTGTTGTCTTGTTCCAACCCAATGTTGAAGCCAAATATTGTCATTTACTTTTCATACGGAATACTAAATGTCAGAAAAAAAAATATGGGTCAGTTCCAAGTCTTGCTGTTTGTTTAAAGATGAGAGTAAAAGACATAGAATCACATCTGGTAAACAAGTTTTTAAAGGAAAATCTTTTAGCCAATTTGTATAGTTCTTTTTTTTATGCCTGGTGAAATTTCAAGTTTGATTCGTAATTTTGAAGGTAATGCATCACAGCCGTAAGAGAAATTGATAAGAGGCAACTGAAGTTTATCCCTGAAAAAAAAAGAAAGAAAGAAAGAAAGAGACCCCTTGTGTTGTCAAGCAAATACAATGATTGGTTGATGCTTTTGCTTCATATTGGACCTAAGCGGCTTTTGTCAACTGACCAAAATATTTTGTTTTTTTAGCTTGTTCTTTTTAACTCACTCTCTGGTGTCTTTGTTTGTCAAAAGGGTGACCAATTTTTTGATCGCTTCCGAATGTTCAATTACTTCCTAATTTTATCCGTATATGCACTTTCGATGACAGTACAATAACATCACATCAAAACTTCTTCGTCTTGTAATTTTTTTACCAAACTGTGTTAATTCGTTTTTCATATACAAGAAAATTAAACATAAAGTTATACTAAAACTTAAAACAATAATAAATAAGTGAAGCGATTAGAAGGGAACTAGGAAAGAATTTACCTAATTTTTAAAATATTGCAGAAAGTGCTGACGCAACAGCATTAAAGACCCGCAATAGAGGTTCACCTGGCCTGCTCACTCTTTAAAACTTATATATTAGCCGTACTTGCAAACAGGGGAGGGGATAGGAACACCAACCCCACGGTACATTATCCTTTCTTCAAATTATCTATCTTACTCTTCTTATCACTTCTTTTTTCGAAGGCACAGTGACCTTTACCCACGTGGTTTTCTGTAGCCATGACCAACCAGGGTTCACCTAGCCATTTGCCTTTCTCTCATGTTTTTGGGAGTCAACACAAGTCAAACTTTTCAGAATTGAACCTACACTTGGAACAATTCCTTCTGCCTTCCCCAACAGCTTAACCTCAAATAGAAGTTAACCACAAAAAACGTAATAATAATTCCATGTGTAATATAAATTTTCTCGAATGGCAACTTTAACGCTAAAGTTAAATTGAATTTATTTATAATCTGCTGTAAATGAAACGACCAATGGAGTACAATATAAAAAAAAGAAAGAAGGAATATAACAACAAAACATGATGGAATTTACAACAAGTAGTAGTAATTTTTTATCAAAAAAAAGGACAAAAACAATAACTTGACAATAACACCACAGAATGTGATGTATTAAGAGCTTTAAAACTGAAAATCCTGGGTTCTTAATAATTCGGTTGTTGCATGGCTTCATGCATTTGTTGATGAAGTAAATTTTAGTGCTCAAAATACATATTTGTCCCATCTCAAATTAACCATCTTCGTTTGCTCATAGGCAATTAGTCTTAATTCCATTTGAAAGGCTCCCCACCGATCTTTAGAAGTGAGATGAGAGCGATTTTTTTCTGTAAAACTTCCTAAAGATTAAGGATTCTAGCAAAATTTTGGCAAAGTCGAGAACTCTTGACACCAAGCCCCCTCCAGTGAAGTTTTGGGCATGAAGTAGGAATTAAAAAGGTGGAGTTAAAGTGTCTGTTGGTTGACCTGTGTGTGTTTACAACCATCATTATATAACCTACCTCTTCAGTCAATGTATCTTCAGGATCCAAATCTGCCAAATTGCTAACCTCTGTTTCAAAGCCCAAAACATGAAGTTTATTCTGAAGAATGTAAGCAAATTTCTAGAATAAATATAACGACTGTTAATCATGATTTAAAAACTAAGTAGTTAGTTAAAAATAGAAAGGATAAACCCATTAAATTTGAGTCTGTTAAATCTTTAGCAGTAAAAAATGTTGAGGTTTTGCTAGTTATCTCACTCAAAATATCAGTTATTAACCACATGCAGATTTTTAGAACAAAATTCAAGACAAATGAGTGAGATACAGGAACAAATATTGAATTACGATTTTTACAAGTTATTGTTGCTTAAAAGTCTAAAAAAAAACACTCTTAAAAGATTACAAAAATATAAAAAAAAAACTTTCCAGCACTTATATGCTACCTCCACATTTTCAAAGGAACCTACCCTGAAACCCTAATATTTCCTTAACTATTATTTGCATATAGAGATCAAGTTAAACAAGTAAGCTAGAGAAAATCCAGCATAACCAAACTGATAGAAAATGTCAGTTTGGGAGCTGACATTTACTCGAAATTAAAAAAAAAAAATTAATAGAATAAGACCAACCAACCAAAATTTTATATGCGAGTTACAAAATCGTTAATTCTCTCCCTTAGAAAAATGATATTAAGTCGAGTGAGTCTCAAATTAGCTTATAAAAATGATATACATTTAAACTACAGCATCATTGTCTAGGCAACGTGAAGTGTTGCAGCAACCCATTGTTGACTTTGCCAAAAAAAAAGTGTAGTAGGAGGAAAACTTTGGCCAGCGATCCGAGGAGATTAATAGGTCGAGGATATACTATATATAATATATATTTAACATATACATATATATATATATATTAGAGTGGGGCTTATTTTTCAAGTTTGAAAATATCACCTTCTTACCCCTAAATTTTGTTCAGGTACATAAAATAATACACCATGCAAAATTTCACCCTTATATTTGAATATTTAGGAGTAGCTCAATGACATTAATGTTTTGAATACCAAAATACAATGATTTCACATATTTTTTAAAAACACAATTTATGTCCATCTTCCAATGTAAGCAATAATTATTAGCCTGGTTCAGTCTTACTTATTTAACTGAAGAAATTCAAACTAGTTTAATATTCTTTGCAATAGCATAGATTTTTTTTAAATTACGAAACATTTTATTAATCTATATATTGTATTTACAAAGCTCTTACCATCAGAATTCTGGTATGTGTTAAATACTTCTCATTTTATAATATTAGACTAGTTCAACAGTGTTTAAAAAATCAATTGATATTTTTGATATTAAATTACATATTTTCATGTGCCATTGCCATTGACATGCTGTTTACAAATATGATTGATCTAGTATAGATGACAAATGACACCATCAACCAGGTCTCAGGCGCGAGTCTCCTTGGCAGCACTGTGACTGAACTAAATGGAAGTAAATTACCATCCATACGTATGGCACTTGGTCTATTTCTACATAACTACCTGGAAAAGGATGAAACAATTAGACGATCTTTGACTTTAACTATCAAAGATAAAGCTATATTTTGGTATAAAGCCAGGATTCCAACTAGAGATGTGCAGAATTGTCGAATTAAACTAGAGAAGTTATTTGAAGAATGGCACTTATTGAAAAAGAACAAAGGTAGGCAGTCAGTCACACAACAATCAAGAGAAACAGAGTTTCTCTGTAAGCTGGACAACCTTTTTGACATCGCTCACGCAAACGCTATGAACATAATGAAAATACCAGAAGATAAACAGCTTTTACTGGCTCAAAGAGAAAAAGTTAGAAAGGGAGCAATGGTTGGTAGGGATGAAAAATTAGCCAGAAAGGAGAAACAAGTTGTTAAAAGGCTAGAAAAGACATTAGCGAGACAATAGACTAGCAAAGAAGGAGAAAACGGACAAAATGACAGCAAAACGATGGAGGAGATATTGCCAGTTAACAGTGATGAAGAAGATACAGACAATAGTGATGATGATACTGCGAGGGCAGGACCAACACAAGAAAAAAGAAAGGGAGGTAGAAAATTAGTTATAAATCCACAACTTGCAGCAACGTTAGACAGAACCAAAATAAGCAATGTTCTTGATTAGTGAAACTGCCAAATGTTTGGGACATATCATCACTGATCTAGCTCTTAATCGTGACTAAATTTTTGGATTAAGAATAAAACACCAGTCCGTACAGTCAACCACCTTGAAAGCCGAGTTTCGAGGTAACGTACCACTAGTAGTTCACTAAGATGGCAAGCTCATTGCTGACTTAACAAGCTTGGAGCAAGTTGATCGACTACCCGTCATATTTTCAGAAAAAGGGGTCTCCTAGTTATTGACAGTTGCAAAACTGACTAGTGGTACAGGTGAAGCCCAGGCATCAGCTGTATACTCTCCAATAGAAGACTGGGGCATCACAGAAAACATCCATGCAATGTGCTTTGACAAAACCAGCTCTAACACCGGTCGACTGGCTGGAGCATGTGTTCTATTGGAACAGAAGATTGGTAAGGAGCTTTCGTCCCTTGCATGCAGGCATCAATTAATGGAGCTACTCATCGGTGCCGTATTTCAAGTTTGTCTTGGATCAACAATCTGCTCTTCAAGTGCCAATATTCACTCGTTTTCAACAGTACTGAATGTTTGTTGATCAATCCAGGTTTGAAACAGGAATGTCAAGCGATGCAGTATCTACGTCAGTTCAAGATATCAAGGAGAGTACCACTGAGTTTGCTAAGGGTTACCTTAGAGAAAGTCAACCAAGGGATGATTATAGAGAATTTTTGGAGCTAGTTATAATCTTTCTGGGCTTCGTTCCTGAGAGAGGAATTCGATTCATGGCACCTGGAGATACACACCATGCACGGTGGCTGTCAAAGATAATCTGTGCTGCAAGATGTATGTATCTTCACAGCACATGTTTATCTAAGAGCGCGGATGACAGCTCCAAAACCAGCTAGTGCACCATATCATGATTATCAATTATTAATATCACTGTTGGACTATTCAGCAATCAATTCAGAAATTTCCCGAGTGACGTCCATGAAGACAGCCAGCCATTTGTGAAAAGGCCAGCCAGCCTTTTCAGAATCATGCAATGTAAATGAACTACTAATACTCAGGAAATATATCATTGTGATTTAATATGTGTTTTAAGTTTTATAATTGTTTTTAACACTCAATTCTAGGTTACAATGATTTTTCTTACCCTCAAGTGCGTAAAAAAAAACAAGCACTAGTTCTTAACCACCTGTGGCAAACGATTAATAAATACTTTGGAGTTATTCGTCACTATCGATTACCTATAAATAGGATACCTGGGGCCTAAGATTTTACAAGTCATTAGTTTCTATTCGAAGACAAGATGGTGCTCCCTCAGACTTCCCGCCACCAAGGCCAAATCCAGCCAGGACACCAGAAATAAGTAGACTAAATTGCACCAGTTTCTACCATCCCATCTTTGAAGATGAGGCGCTATTGAAGATGACCATCCTCTAATAGCCTATTCTTGCTTGGATGTCTCTCTTCGTAGCAGAAATGAAACCGTATTGTTAGTACCCCAAAATGTATCAGAAGCCAATAAGAGGTACACCCGCAAACAAAAAATACCAACCCCTCATCACCAAATATGACCATGGCATAAAAAGGAATTAAAAAAAGTACAAACTGAGTTTGTAGTCAACGTTATCCTTTTCGATCATTGGCATCAGTAGAGACTAAAACTTATAATATCATCTTCCCTAATTAGTAGGCTATTATGCATCTATCCTTAACTTCACTAAATCATGTTGCTGCAGCTGCTCCTTGATATACTATTTGCGAAATTACGACATTGTCTTACACTTCATTTATAATCGCTGTGTTACACAGTCGCTGTTTGTCTCCACATGGAGATTTTTTTTACCCTCAAATATGTGAAAAACAAAGAAAATGTACACAAATTATTTGTCTTAGCCTTAAATGCATACCACGAGTCAATAATAGGTACAATAAATAAGGAAACGTAAAAGCCCCTCGTCAATAGAGATTACCAACAGCCAAATGTTACTCTCATTCTCCAAATTGCCTTGCCCTTTTAATCCAAATTTGTTCTTTCAATCTGTACAATAAAATAAAATTAAAATAAAATTGAAGTTGCTAAACCCTTGGAACCTCTTAAATGGTATATCTCATCATTAGATTCTCATCAAAAACCTCAAAACTTGTAATATAGTCTGATTCAACCTAGTACATACTACAAAGCTATCCGTCGCTTTTCATAATCATACTATTATAGATAGATGTTTCAAAAAGGAAAGAAGGATTCGCCAGTACATAACCACTTCTCCCTGACGACAACTGGCATCCAGCAACCAATTTGGAATTAAAGATCCCTAATTTGTCTTTTAATTCTGTTCCCAATTCATTTGATAAATAAAATGTAAACTAATTTGCAGAAGCTTTAAGTCTCTTCATCAAAAAGATGACTGGGGGTTTGATAAGCTATTCTTACTTGCAGGTTTCTTTCCGTAGCGGATATGAAACCAAATCGTTTGTGCCCTCATATGCATCAAAAGCAAATAATAAATACACCAACTAGCAAAAGTTGCCAAACCCTTATGACAAAGATGGTAAAAAAAAGTGGCTGATTACTTCTTAGATGTTCTTTGCTTGTCATAAAACTTGAACCAGATTTTTTTCTCATGGTTACCACAACACAGAAGCTGTCAACCCCTCAAAATTTTTAACATGCATAATGTATTGCATGAGTGAATTTTATAAGAACAGACAGATATCACACACTTTGATATTAAGGAATATTGATCAGTACAGGGAAAAAAAATCTTGGGGCAAAAGTATACTTTCTTGCTGCATGCAAAATTTCTAACATAACTACTTATAAAGGGGCCAAAGAAAAGCTCCAACTTCTTGAGCAATAGTGCTAGGTAAACAACACACAGCTTAAGCACTTTTCTCCCAGCTTCCATTTGGAACCCGTGCATGCCTGCTAAAGTCAAGCGTTCAATTGAAAGCAAAAACGTGACTGAATGGAACATAAGCTTAAGAGCATAACTTCAGACAGTTCTCTCCAATATTGACTATAAAACTCCAAATCGGCTCAAAGTGTAGGCTCTGGTTCAAATACTAGCAAACAATCAAGCTGTTTTTACCCCTTGGCAAGAATTTATGCACAGCTTTGTATCTCCCAATGGTTACATTCTTAGTCTTAGAAAATAAGGTTTACATACATTTGGTAAAAAAAAAGGTTGTTTTCATATTTTTGTTGAGCTCTTTTTAATCTTTGGTAAATCGTTTAGGAGTAAAAAGTAAATTCTTTTACATCTCATTCTTTATCCCAAATAAATCTTGCACAAAAACTGTACAACAGGACTATTTCTACCCCTTATTCAAATAATCTATTGACATAGGTACTTCTATATGATAAACCAAACCACTATGTGAGTTTTAGGTTTTCTGAAATTTTGATATAAAAAGGGTTGATTCTCTAAACAGATAAAGTTGAATGGATGCATCAAAATACTGGACTTTTTGAATATTTTT
The DNA here is from genome assembly GCF_032884065.1 of Artemia franciscana. Taxonomy (NCBI): domain Eukaryota; kingdom Metazoa; phylum Arthropoda; class Branchiopoda; order Anostraca; family Artemiidae; genus Artemia; species Artemia franciscana. Next base: position 23,131,690 of record NC_088881.1, read on the forward strand.
CCATTCTAGTGGATGAATCAGGAACATCACAGCCAAATTTCAATCCTGTTTTATCTCACAACCTTTTAAATATATAAAAGTTTTTTATAAGAAGCAATGCTGAATGCTATTTATTTTAGCTATTAAACAACAATACCAAACCAACAAAATAAAAAGAAAAAAGAATGGAGCATCTCCCAGTCCACTTCCACACCAACTCACTTCCAGTCCAATAACTAACTCTCTTATATTATATTGATATGTAGCACATTTACAATAGTTTCTGGAAATGGTAGCATGCCAGCAACAGGTACATTATCTAACTTAAATTTGAATATTCTAAAATGTTCTAATCAGATTAAAAAACAAAGAAAATCCCAACCTACTATGGTAAACAGCCTGACAGGTTTTCTGATAAATATCCAGATTATTTCACCAATTCTCGTAACTAAAGCCATTTAATAAAACAAATAACATCAAAACTTATGTGATACCTGAGAGTTCCCAGTCTGTGTTCCAAAATAAATTTTGACAACTTTAGAGGTAATTCCAGGCTCAGAGGAGCAGCATCCTTTGCCTTCTTTATCAGTAGTGGAACAACACCCAGTCTGCAGTGTCTCTTCTTTCTTCACTAATTGGATTTCGTCATAAAGGGATAGTACTTCTTCCTTTCTTACATCAGCCCTTTTCCTACTTTTGATGTAAACAAAAAGTCCAACAATTACTGATACTCCAACAGCTGGTAAAAATAAACGTCCATTCAGAGGTATCTGCCTTGAAAGATCCATGTTTAGCCAAACTTCTGTCTTGATAAAAAAAATTAGAATTGAAAAAATGGTAGCCCAAGATCAAGATACACTTTATATCATATGTCTAAAAGTCACAACAAGATTCAATTTTGGATGGCCAATGAGTTTTTTTTCATTTTTGGCAAAGAATTTTATCCTTTATTTTAAAAAAGAATATATGGAGGATTAAGCATTGAAGTGATCAAGTCCAAAAAGAAAAAAAATGTAAGATTTAGGTTACATAAGTTCAAGAATAAAATTGAATACCTTACTTTTAGCTATTATTACAAAAAACTAGAAAATGTATTTTTTTTACATTGTTAATTTGTTATGGCACTTGGTATTTACCAAGTAACATATAGTTATTGCAATTTCTGTCCATTGGTCTGTCTGTTGGTCCTGGTTTTGAAAAATTTGGAAATTTAGATATATTTATCTCACAAGTGGGTGATTTGATCTTAATGAAACATGATATATAGAAAGATGTCATGTCTTAGATGCACCATTATCAATTTAGATTGGATCCAGGAACATTGAGGGGTAGAGGGGGGAAACTGACATCTTGGAAATGGGAAATCTTGGAAATCACTTACAGTGGAGAGATTGGAATGAAACTTGATGGGAAGAATAAGCAAAAGTTCTAGATACATGATTGAAATAACTGGACCAGTTCTGATTTCTTTGGGGGAGTTGGGGGGATTTCTAGTGCTTTGGCAAGTTTGAGAATAAGCACAATTTCTAGATGCATAATTGATATAACTGGACTGGATCCAATCTCTCATCACAAGTGGCATATGAACTCTTAGCTCTTGTTCTTTTTGGAATCCAATTTTTGTTATGATTTGTTTATGCTTACAAATCTTCCCTATGTTATCTTTTGGTCTTCTTACTCTGCTAGTTATGTGTTTTTTAACAAAAATAAAATCTGTTCATTCACTCATTTGTATACAAGTTTACAGATTAGTATACTGAGGAGTATATAAATCTTTTCCCAAGTTCTTTTTTGTTTTGGTTTACAATATGAGTTTGATTAAATATTAAAGAAAGTGGTGAAACAATAAATGGTTTACTCTAATATAGACATAGGCCAAGATAAGCTACTAGCATTGTGAATGGCTGAAAATAGGGCTAGTATAGATTAGCCAAAGTCCAATTGGCTAATCGATCATTATCATCAATTAGTTATTCATGTTTGTTTGCGTTAGTTTACTATTGTAGTTTGGAAGAAATTCATTCGAGTGTGCACTTTTCTCACGGCTCTTCACTTTGCTTCAAGATACGACCGTACTCCTCCAAAAGATTTAGGTAAGTTTTGAGTTCCCACTCTTTGTCCCCGGGGTGTAATGCCTTGCCGATAGCTCAGAATAGGTTAGAACAGTTAGAAAAATCGTTTTTGAATTTGGAAGACATTTTTGGTCAAGTAATAAGCAATGAAACAGATTATTCTTTGTTTAGTAGTAGTAAGTTTCCTCAAACTAAATATACTCAAATAATAAATATGGCCCAAGGATGCTCCAAATCTCAGCTCAGTGTATTTCAACTGAACTGTCAAGGATTATGTTCATCACTGACAGATGTAATGACTATGTGTCAGCAAGTACAGCCTGATGTTCTTGGACTTTGCAAAACATTCCTGACAAGACAGAATGAGAGTGAATACCCAGTTTATATAAATAACCAACTGACTCGGAATGTGGAGGGTGTATTTGAATCACTTTTCCTTGAAATGTTGCTTCCTTCACAAAGAAAAGTAATCATTGGAGAAATTTACCAATTCCCATCAGGCTCTGTTTGTTCTTTTGTGGATATACTATCGGACACACTCCAGCTGCTGTAGAAACAGAATCATGATGTGGTCTTTATGGGTGATTTCAATATCAACCTGTCCCATCCCCTTACAGGTAACGCCAAAGACCTCCTCACGCTGACGTCTGGATCTACCCTCTATCCATCAATCACTATCCTGACAAAAGTTACAGAAAATACTCTATGTTTGATCATTTTCCCCTATTCACCATCTTCAAGACATCAAAAGTAGCAAGATTATTTTTGAGAATAAGAGAAGAGGTACCAATTATTGACCTACGTGAAAAAAATTTAAGGTCATTAAATGATGAACTGAAGAAAATTACACGGGATAGTGTTCTGGAAAAAGAAGATTTGAAAAAAGGTTTCAAAGCATTCCATAATACGCTTACAACTTTATACAAAGCACATTATTTAAAAAAAAAAACAACTAAACATGGGAGAAAAAATACAACAATTTATCTGTGGGTTACTAAGAGTTTACTCAGATGTATTAATAAGAAGAACAAGCTTTGGGCTGAATACTGTAACCAACCAAGTATAGCTAGCATAGAAATCTATGAATCTTATAAGAAATGCCTCCAATCAATTCTCAGAAAGGCCAAAAGAGAATATTTTAATACAAAACTAGCTGAAAGTGGTAAGGATGGAAGGAAAGTTTAGAAGACAATTAATTCACTGTTACAACCCAATAACCAAAAACCTGAACTACCCTCCAAAATTACTGTTGATGGGAAAACCTTTACTGAGCAAACCGAAGTTGCAAAAGCACTTTCTTCGCCAGAATTGGAGGGAAAACGGCGAACACAGTAACATCCCAAGCAAAATCCTGCAAGGATTTTCTAGGTCCAGCATGTGTTAAGTCAATGACAGTCATTGACATTTCAAATGATGACAATAACTCTAGTGAGCTGCTGACATTCGCTGATGATACTACAATGGCCTCCTGTGACTCTGGCATGACATCACTCCAGAGAGGGAAAGTTTGGAAGACAATTAATTCACTATTACAACCCAACAACCAAAAACCTGAACTACTCTCCAAAACTACTGTTGATGGGAAAACCTTTACTGAGCAAACCGAAGTTGCAAAAGGATCGATCCTAGGTCCGCTGTTATTTCTGATTCATGTGAATGACCTAAGTCATGTTCTGAACCCAAATTTCAGGACCTCATGGTGCTGCAAACTCTGCTGCAGTGAAGACATTTCAAATAATGACAACAACTCTAGTGAGCTGCTGACATTCGCTGATGATACTACAATGGCCTCCTGTGACTCTGGCATGACATCACTCCAGAGAGGGAAAGTTTAGAAGACAATTAATTCACTGTTACAACCCAACAACCAAAAACCTGAACTACCCTCCAAAATTAATGTTGATGGGAAAACCTTTACTGAACAAACCGAACTTGCAAAAGCACTTTCTTTGTCAGAATTGGAGGGAAAACGGCGAACACAGTAACATCCCAAGCAAAATCCTACAAGGATTTTCTAGGTCCAGCATGTGTTAAGTCAATGACAGTCATTCCCGTAACTTCCCATGACATCTCAATGATTGTCAAAAACTTGAGAGGTACATCTGTGTCCAGATTTGACTGCATTCACATAAAAGTGTTGAAAGCAGTGTTGCCGTCTGTATTACAACCATTACACATTTGATGAACCTCTCATTGCAGAAGGGGGTATTTCCATCACTCCTCAAGAAAGTACAAATAGTACCTCTCCATAAAGGTGGCCCTCAAGATGACCCATCAAACTTTCGACCCATCTTAATTCTCTTGGTATTTTCCAAAGTCTTTGAAAAAACTATGAAGAATCAACTTTACTCTTTTCTCAAAGCAAAGGGATTCCTCAACCAATGACAATTTGGATTCAGACCAGGACATTAAACTGAAGATGCACTGACGTCACTGAGCTTATTTATCAACAAAGCTCTTGACCTGGGACTTTTGCCAGCTGCTATTTTATTTGATATCAAAAAAGCTTTCAACAGTATGGATCATGGAATTCTACTAGATAAACTAGAACAATTCAGCGCTAAAGGAGAGGTACTGAAATGGTTCCAGTCCTACCTTAGCAATCAGCGCATGTACATAGGAGAAGATCCATTGAACAATATTATGGTAAATTTTGGTGTGCCACAGGGATCGATCCTAGGTCCACCATTATTTCTGATTCATGTGAATGACCTAAGTCATGTTCTGAACCCAAATTTCAGGACCTCATGGTGCTGTAAACTCTGCTGCAGTGAAGACATTTCAAATAATGACAACAACTCTAGTGAGCTGCTGACATTCGCTGATGATACTACAATGGCCTCCTGTGACTCTGGCATGACATCACTCCAGAGAAAACTAGAGATTGTCTTAGAAGAAACTTAGATCTGGATGGATGCAAATCGGTTTGTAATAAATGTCAACAAATTGTGTGTGCTAGTCTTTTCAAGGATTGGAACTATTCATCCAGATATAACTGGAATTACAACTTCTAGAGGAATGATCAGGCGGCCAGAAACGGGTTTTGCAAGGTATCTAGGTGTACTCTTGGATGAAAACCTCTCCTTCCTAAACCACATCCAGGCTGTGGAGCTGAAACTCTCTCGCAATCTTGGCATCATCAGGAAACTGAAGCACGTATTTCCTCAAAAAACCCTTCATCTACTTTACAATGGACTTCTGTAACCTCACCTGCAGTATTGTGCCATAATTTGGCAGTCAACCTTCAAATCACACCTGAAGAGACTTGACTCAATCCACAAGCATGCATTGAAAATTATTGGAAATGTGGATGACTATCTGTCCCTTGGTTCCCTTTATTGTCTGTTGTGCTCAGTTTTTGCTTTTAAATTTTTATCCAGTTTACTTCCATCTCCCTTCCACAATCTGTTTTGGTTGATATATGAACAACATAATTGAAACACATGCTCTGCCTTTGACCTTCAAGTGAGACAAATCCAACAGTATGTTCAGATTTTTCCCCATATATAACATATGCTAAAGTGTGGAACATGTTCCAAAAGAGCTGAGATGTAGGAGCTCCCTTGAGTCTTTCAAAAATAATTTAAATAAATATTTAGTTAAAGCTCAGTAAGTGAAAGATAAAAAAAGAGAGATAAATTAAATTAGATGAAGTTCATATTTTTTTAGTATATTCAGGTGAGGTGGTTGTATGTCCAGGGAGGGAGGGAGGAACCCTATGGTTAAGATTAAAAAAAATTATATAATGAGGAGGTGTGTGGTTGTGTCAAAGAGTGAAGTGGGGCTGTACTGCATGTTAGTGAAGAATCTTTTATGTTTATGGGTCTCAATGTGAGTTTTGTCACAGAGCAGTGTACTTTAAGTTTAGTTATTTCCTTTTTTTAATTAAGCCTAATTGAACCTTAAACCTTGGAACATCCTTTCAAATACCAACCTCCAGTCAAAATATGTCTGTCTACTCAAGGACAAGCATCAAGAGACTGAGAACTGTGTGCAAGTGAATAACAGTCATAGCAAATTCATTCCAGTAATAACAGGAGTCAGGCAAGGTTGGTCAATTGCCTCACAGGTAATTAACTGTATCATAGATAATATTGTGGATTGCATAACCTGGAAGTTGAGGTTTTTTCAATGTTTTATGGAATAAAAAGGATTAAAACATCAGTTTCAAACTTACTATTTCATCATAAAATCTATTTTTTATAAGTTATATAATCCACAAGCATCAATTATACTTGTAGGATTTAGCATTGACCACTTGTTCACTCATTGATGTATTGTAGAGCTTGTTTTTTTTTAATTTATTTCAGCTTAGCATAAGATAAAACAAAGAAGTGACAGAATATATCAGAAATACATAATTTAGGCTATATGCTGTCACATTAGGGGGGGGGGCGTAACATATCTGGACAGTGAAGTTAGAAAACAATTCTTACTTCATAATAAGCAGAACAATAATACCTAACACATTAGGCATACAGACCTAATATACTTTAACCCCCCCCCCACCCATAATGTGCAAATAATGTGTATCCCATGGCATATTCACTTGATTCAAAGTTTAATTACATGAATTGCTCCATATTTACCCTTTACACATCCTCTAAGATGGTATCTGTTTCTGATAGCATCACTCTTGTTAAATCCAGTTTAACCTACCATAAATTAAGTCAATGATGACAGAATTAAGAGTAGAAAAACACACAAGAAACCTATATTGGCTAATATAAACTGTAGTTTGTGTTAAGATTAGAATTTTTTTAAATTAAACTTGTGCAAAATACAATTATTAGCCTATAGGCTATTCAGAAAGAGCATAAAAAGAAATTGAGTGTTGTGTTCAATTTGTTTGTAGCTCAGAAATCTGAACTGCTCAAGATTTATCAAAAAATACCTTTTCTCTATCCCCAGGGGGGTTGTCCCGTCCCCCTAGATTCACCTCTTCTCTCCAAGCAGCCCTGCCTACAGCGTATCCTAGTGTTGTTGCTTAATCCCAAAAGTTAATTCGACACTTTAAAAAACTGCTTTTTACCAGACCTATCTTAGGTTACTAGTTCTTTTGGAAACAACATTCTGTCAACAAAATTGCTCAAATGGGTGTGAAATCCTACACTATAGATAGCCAAAATTCCTACTTGACAGAATTTCAAGAATACATTTATCTACCCAATTAAGGATTTGTTAAAAAGAAAATAATTAAAATAGATGGCACTTTTCTCTATTTAGAGAAGAACTATTTTTTTTCTATGTCAGGCAATAAAATAGTCCCCCTAAAATCACCTCTTGTCCCAGACCTATTCCAAGATTCATTATTTATCTCTAATTTATGGTTTGTTCGCTGCGATTCTGGAAAGAAAAACAGGATTTTTTCGATCAACCTAGTCAACCATGACAAAGGGAAGCAGCTAGAAGCTTGAAACTATAATGAATGTATTTTACTTGAAACTAAGCGCAGTCATATTTCATTCAGTATCTAAAGCTGTTTAATTAAGCCATTTTTCTTTATTTACCCCTACTTTTTCTCACCCTTTCAGGCTCCACACGACGGCCCACTAGGTTCAGGACGGGGACAGAAAATCTGGACAAATTACGGACACCAGGCCTTTAACCATTAAGTCTGAGTTAACTAGAGAAACTTTTTTTTGCCACCCTCCTCAAACAGTAATTCACAAATAATAAAGAAAAAACGCAAAGTCGCAGCTTGTTAATGCTCATATAACTGAAAAAAGTATAAAAATTAGAAAAACTTTCAAATACATATGCCGCATTGCATTCATAATCTGTTTTTATTGCATGGCTTTTTATGTAAGCATTCCACTCTGATCATGAAGTAACTCTCCTATACTGGCAGACAATACTATTCCTTTTAGCCTCTTTCTGGGGGCCTAGTCAACCATCAGTGTGTCTGCTGTAACTCTGGCTCGTTTCATTCCAAATTTCTTGAAGCCAGTGAACCTGAATCGTAGAAGCCAGAGTTACTTTGCAAATGATAGCTCTGTCTATCTTTATTTCCTGAGTAATCTGAACAGTCTTTCTGAAGCTACGTTCAAAAATGGAAAGGGGAACAAGTATTGTACAAACTTTGCTAAGTTGGATACCGCTTGTTTTCACAGTGGTCCCTTGCACTCAAAGCTGATCTCCAGTAATCGACGGCTGTCACAGTCACTGTTTCATCATCATTGGCACTATCAGAATATTTCCGCTATTTTTTGTCAATAGCACTTTCTGACCACCCTGGCAATGAGTAGTGTTTTAAATATGGGACAAGGGTGGGTGGGTTACGTGACTTAACGTTTTCGGGTTCAATAAAACTAACCACCTTATAGATATCATCGTCAAAACTGAATCTTTTCTGTATCTGAATGGTAGCCTCTTGATGAAACTCGTAAGCTGACAAATACATTTTTTCAGTCTCGGCTTTTAACTTTTCCTTATAGTGGTCAGGTTGATCACTAATATTCACAACACTGGTCAACTTGGTAATTTCTTCTGCTGCATCTAAGCCGAGGTAAATAGTTTTCAGAGTGAGGTACTGCAAACTATTTTAAGAATCGACGGTCATTTCCTTTTCTTGAACATACTTGGCGGCCGGAAACTTCGTGACAAAGTCTTTACAAGTGTTGCTATCTCTTCTTTCAAAACATGAAACACTGGGGTATCTGCTTAGAATATTGTATTAAACTTTGTTAATAGTCCAAGGATGTACTCCATAAATATCATCATGACTTTCATAAGCGGATCCCGCAATGCATTAAAGACAAGCTCATTTCCATAAACGGGGTCCTCAATTTCCAAATTCCTGAAATAAAGCTTCAAGGGATCCAAAAGCTGAAGAATCTGTCTTACACACGCATGAGCTGAGAGCCATCTTGTTTGTTAAAGTGCAAGAATTTTCAGCCAGTCCATGTTGCAAGTTTTGGAACTCTCCAAAAGTGCTGGCTCGTTTTGCAGTGTTTGTAAAATGATTAAGATCTTCCAAAGTTTTTGGAAGCTTTTTACAAGCATAAGATGCATAAGCATAAGCAAAAATGAAAAATTATTTTCATTGAGAAATGGTGCATTTTTGCCTCTATATCTTGTACTAGAAGCTTTGATGCAAACCCCAGGAGCAAAGTTACAGGCTTTGGAACTGAATTTGAAGCTTCGAGGTCTTTTTCTCTGACTCGAAATGTTTTCTCTAAGGTGTCTTCACTTCTTCATATGAAAATTTGACTGAGCATGCTAAGCACCGAGCCGATTCTTCTTTAGATTTCTTCGTTAACCAACCAGTAAACTCTTTGTCGTTCTCCCATTCTTTTACATATTTTTGTTTGTATTTTTTCTCTTTTTCAGTTTCTGAAAATCTGAAAAATCTGACAAGTCTTCTTCTAAATTTATCTTACCACAGACCTAAAAGAGGTATGGTTAAGAAAGAGAGCCTACAGTGAAACCGATATAAAAAGAAAGGTACAGAATAAAGAACTTTCATAAGAAAGAAAGTAGTAAAGAAATAAAAAAAAAAATATGAATAAACTCAACAAATTCTGTCACTCTACTTCTAATATGAAAAACATGTCACCCTGTTTTGCCTTAATACTCACAGGGAATGTAATAAATTCTGTTAATATTTTTGTTCATTTAAGAATAGCGTAGGGTGAACTCGTCAGCACACGAGCAGATGGCTACACAAGTAAGATGTTGGAAAATAGACTCTGCTTACTATTCAAGTTTAAAATCTTTTCTCAATCCAGGTTTATAACAACTTTGATATTAGTGAATCCAGAGAAAAATAAATGTCAAATGGAAGCTTATTCCTCAAAAAATTTTCGACAAAATTTAAGTCTTTGGACAACTTAAAACGTCTTTGTTTTTGCTCGGAAGTCATGTTTGTTTGTTTATTGTGAACCCAAATCTTATATTTAAGAAAAAACAAACTTGTAAATATTCCATTTACTATGAGGTTAACATAATTCCAGTACTAAGAAATAAACATACATTTTGAATAAGAATTTCACCCTGAATCCAAGGATAGCATCCATTTATGTCAGAAATGAACTTTAACCCAAGGGTTACTTTAACCCGTGTTTACAAAAGAGTATTCTAAGCCCCATAGCTTTGCTAAATCCTAATGTATAAGGCTTAAAGTACTATAAATCTTTTTCCTAAACTTAGGAAAAAAACCCTTGATAAGGCCTTAAATCCCACTGAAATACTGAGATTTAAATTTTCAAAAACCCAAACTAAGCTAGGCCTAAGTGAATATTTATACCAGATCCTCTCGAATACATTGCCAACAACGTTCCCATAGCTAGTTTTGAGAATTGTGCCATGTTCGACTTTGGAATATAACCTTTGTGACTGACAAATCAGTATGAAGATAAGAAGGAAAATTTCTTGAATTAAAAAAAAAAACTTAGAAGGATGCAACGGCATTTTCCCACTTTTCCAACTAATTAACTGATGGTTTCTCTTTAAACTTTAAACTTTAAACTTTAAGTACATATCTATTTTCGTAGAAACAAAGCATGGCTTTACGTTCTTCAGAAAAACCCATCTGAACATCCTGTAGACTTTGCATGTAATACTTTTAGACCATCAACCTGCTCCCAAATAAAAAGAGGACAGTATCGAATGGAGTGAAAAGAGGTCATAGGGAGGGGTATTTCAAGGGAGGGAGTAATGAGTTCAGCTTTGAATTGATTCAGTGCATCATATAAAAAAAATTAACGATTCCATAGCTGTTTTTAAGGGCTGAAATTACAGGGTTGAATGTGTCAAAAGATACAAAGCATTAATGGACAATAATACGAACAGATCAACGATGATGAGGCTGGTCAAACTAATTTCTTGTCAATAAATATTTTGCTTCCGTGTGACAAGTTTGACATTAAAACCAGGATAAAATAAACATCATAAATACTTCTCTTATCACAATTTGGCATTATATCAGCTTTAATTGGTTAAACCCGGCAGAGTAATCGTAAAGCTCCTTTTATTACAATCCTAGAAATTTGTACTGACCCTAACTTTTGAATAGCTTATTGTTCGATATAACCCAGATTACCACAACTATGGCTATAGCATGGGTTGAAAGATAACTTTCCAGATTTGGAATACAGTTTTTCTTATGAAAATAGGTTATAAGTCGTGCTTGTTTTTTGTTCCCTGGGTTGATCCCAAGGATAACCATACCATATTTACATCAAAAGGATCTAGTTAGCTATGGTAACCACACAAACAAAAACTGTTGACTTGAGTGGCTGGATTCTTAGTTATCAGTCAAGAATAAGATTGTGCATTGAACAGGATGTTCTCTTGTTTGAAGCATTAATGAGAGTTTTACTGAGGGAATATTAAGGCTTGACTTTTGTTCTGTATGATAATAAAAGCCTTCTAAATATGTTTTTAAAAGGGGTCCCAATTTCAAATTATTTAAAAGGAGGATAATGTAATTGGCTTAAACGACAAACAAAAAATGAAAAGAGAAAACGATTGGGCGTGGATTTCACTCCTAATAGCGGTAAAGCCCCGTACGGTAACTATTTCTGTAAAAAAAAACTTTGGCAAATTTGGAAGAAGGGAGTGTATGGTGAATAGTACGTCAGGAAATTAATTTTAATTACTAATAGAAATATTAATTTTATATAATTTATTTTCTGAAATATTACTTTATTTTATCTATTTATCTATTATTTTATTTTATCTATTGTATATATATATATATATATATATATATATATATATATATATATATATATATATATATATATATATATATATATATATATATATATATATATATATATATATATATATATATATATATATATATGTTTATTTATTGATTTATGTGTCATACGTATTTATTTATATATAATTATATGTTTATTTATTTACATATTTATTTATATTTATTATTCTATTTATTTATTATTATATATTATATATTTATCATATTATTTAAAGTTTTATAATTAATAAATTTTCAGAAATATTAGTTTTCTGAGAAGAAAATTTTAGGATTGGTGCCCAAAGAAGATTTGTAATCTTCTGAACAAGAGAAAAAGAGACTAGGAAAGGACTGAAGACAACATTTCTGTTCGTTTTAAATTTTAATATCACTCCTTACTTTTAGTTGACAAAAACTGTTTTTATTATTTAAGAGCACTTTTGCATTATTTATTTAATTAATTATTTAAGACACTTTTTTGTTTTTATTATTTAAGACACTTTTGCAAGGCGGTTATAATCGGTATAATCTCTTTTCACTTAAAAACTTAATTTACTAATGGTCTCTTTTCCTAAGCATAAATAGTGACCAAATTCATATTTTATTTCTTCTCCTAGTTTTTCTTAAAGGAATCCGATTGCCTTGGATATGAAATGTTTAATCAATACTGCTGCTGCAACTAGAATTTACCCTTTTAGACATCACTTCATAAGCAACAGTAATTCATGAAAAAAGATTTAGAAATAAAACAGTATTAAGAAGAAAATAAGAAAAATATAAATGACCAGCTAATAAACTAACCAGCAATTTCGTAAAAATACTCCATTTTCACCAAATTTGAAATTAAACTGTTCGAAACTCATGTTCTAAAGGGCCATTCCTAGCTTGATAAGAAACGGTTAATCGACCACAAATCATTAGAATGACCAGTTAATATAGGTCAATTTTCACTGCCGTTTTATGTAAGAAAAAAAAAACAAGTTTTTTTTAACTGCAAGTAAGGAGCGACATTAAAACTTAAAACGAACATAAATTATTCCATATATGAAAGGGGATGTCCCCTCCTAAACGCTCTGCTCTTTACGCTAAAGTTTGATTCTTTCTCACAACTTTACTTTCTAAAACAATAAAAAACTTTAGCGTAAAGAGCGGGGCGTTGAAGAGGGGACACCCCCTTTCATATACGGAATAATTTCCGTTCGTTTTAAGTTTTAATTCAAAAACTTGTTTGTTTTATTTAATTTCTGAACGTTTTTGAATTAATGCAGGTTTCAGTTTTTGCTCATCACAGGCTACATGAAGAATTAAAATGGAATTTGCATATTAATTTTACTTGTTTTGAACTAGTAATAACCTTATGATAACTTAAATTAATTTTCGTTCCAGTTATTTAAGAATGACTCCTGAATTACAAAGGCTGTTTAATTCGAATAATAACCTCTTTTAAAAGTATAAAAAAAAATCGCGTAAGAGTACGCTATTGAGGAAAAGCAACCACCTTAAATACCTAATATTTTCTTTTTGTTGCTCCTTACTTTAAGTTTAAAATCTTATTTTATTTATGTAATTGCTGATCTTTTTTAAATAGTGCTGTAAAATCCATTTACCCCTCCGAGGAAACATTCATTCCCCCACAGGAAATTTCTCCATGGAAAGATTATCCTACGCATTCGCAATATTGGTAGAACTAATTTTGTAAGGCATAATAACAGAACGACCAAAGAGGTAGAAACTTTTTATACGAACACTTAAGTGTGCAATTTTCAAATGACTCAAATGAATAAATGAACCAAAGAAAAGATCTTTGCCCTCAGACAAATCAAATGCCCCGCTCTTTACGCTAAAGTTTACTTTTAAGTTAAAGTTTACTAAAGTTAAACTCTACTTTTTAAAACCAAAAAACTTTAGCGTAAAGAGCGAGGCGTTGAGGAGGGGACGACCCCTTTCATATATGGAATAATTTTCGTTCAAGTTTAAATGTTGCTCCTTATTTGCAATTAAAAAAAATTGTTTTTTTGTTTAATTTCTGAACGTTCTTCAATTAATGCATGTTTTGATTTTGGCTCACGGGACATGAATAATTAAAACGAAATTTGCTTATTATCATTTTTTTGGCTAAATGGCTTTCTCATAGTTTTGAGTGGATGATTTTGATAAAAACAGGAATGGGGAAGGAGGCCTAGTCACCCTCCATTTTTTAAAACGGCAACTAGAACATTTTATTTTTTTACGAACGTTTTTATTAGTAATAAATATACGTAACTTACGAATTAACTTATGTAATGAACTTCTATATTTGTATATTTTTGTTACGTAAATGAGGGGGTTCTTCCCCTCGTCAATACCTCACTTTTTACACTAAAGTTTGAATTTTGTCCCATTTTTTTTAAGAATTATCCCCGAATCACAAAGGTCGTAGAATAAATAGTTGAAATTACAAAGAAAAAATAGCATATAGAGCGAGGTATTGAGGAGGAAACCAACCCTCTTATATACGTAATAGCTTCTGTTCGTTTTAAGTTTTAATGCTGCTCCTTACTTCCAGTTGAAAAAAACTTTATATTTATTTATTTTCTGATTTTTTTTTAATAATGTTAAGGAATTATCAAATAATTCATGGAAATTATCTTCCCTCATGATAAATTGCTCCATAGAAAGATCCTCCCACGTAACCCCCCAACACGAAAAAGTCCCCCTGAAAACGTGTGCACACTTCCAAATAACCATTACTATATGTAAACAATGGTCAAAGTTCGTAACTTGCAGCCCCTCCCCCAGGGACCGTGCGGGATTAAGTCGTCCCCACAGACATAGTTATTAGATTTTTCGACTATGTTGAACAAAATGGTTATCTCAAAATTTTATCCGGTGACTTTGGGAAAAATGAGCACGGGAGGGTTTAGGTGCCCTCCAAGTTATTTGGGCACTTAAAAAGGGCACTAGAACTTTGAAATTCCGTTAGAATGAGCTCTCTTGTGAAATTTTAGGACATTTTAGGTTGATACAATCACCCCCGGGAAAAAAAAACAACAACAAATAAACACGCATCTGTGATATGCCTTCTGGCAAAAGATACAAAATTCCACATTTTTGTAGATAGGAAATTGAAACTTCTACAGCAAGGTTCTCTGATACCCTGAATCCGATGATGTGATTTTGTTAAGATTCAATGAGTTTTTGGGGGTGTTTCCTCCTGTTTTCCAAAATAAGGCAAATTTTCTCAGACTTGTAACTTTTGATGGGTAATACTAAACTTGATGAAACATATATATTTAAAATCAGCATAAAAATATATTTTTTTTATGTAAATATTGTGTCGAAATTCCGCTTTTTAGAGTTTCGATTACTATTGAGTTGGGTCACTCCTTACTACATGTTTATTACCAGGAATTGTTTGATGAGGTCCTTGACTTCGCCAAATCAAGTTTTTAACTTCATCTTCGAATTCGCAGCTATTCGTTTCGTAAGATAGATCAAATACAACAACCTCTTAATTTCAAGTTTTGACCCCCTCCTCGTCCATTTGGGGTAGAAATGGATATATGGGTACGAAAGAAGGGAAACCTGAAGTCAGATTTGGAGTCAACTTTCTCGATTTCATAGGAAACTACTATTTAACTCCAAAATATTTATAAACACAAAAATCGATTTTACCCCTCATTTACCCCCTTCAAGGGCATATTTAGAACACTTGTGCATAATTCGGGTGGATTTAGTTCGTGTGATTAAGCTGTTTTTTTCTAAACATTTCGGTGTAAAATTTTGTTTTGCAATTTCCTTGAGGTTTGGCCATTTTCTTCCGTATCTTTCCTCCACTATGTGTATAACTTTAATATTACTTATATACGCTTACTGTAACTAATTATACTAAGGGTATTAAGTTGAAACCTTTAGGAGACGTTTAGTTGGATTTAAATTATTGTCTTGTTTTTCCTGAAAAAGACTATGTCAATAAAAACGAACAGAAATTAATCAGAAAAAACTTTTTCCACGAAAAAAGTTTTTCTGAGAAAAGTAAAGAACTCCATTCAACTAAAAACGAGCAAAAATAGAAATAAATAATCTACCAGGCGTAAAACTTACATAAATCAGCCACAATAAATAAATGAAACCCAAATAAACAGAAATTACAATAAATAACCGAATCGAGCTTAACACGAGCAGAAATTAACATGAATAGGGCTCACAACCTCGATGCCTTCTCAAGGCCAGAACATAATTTGCACTTCCCTAAAAAAAAGAAGTATTCCTTAAAATCCCAATTATTTTTGGTTCTTAATAATTATTCCTTAAAACCTTAATAATTATTGATTTATTAAAGTTATAAGAAGTGAAAATATTTTTTTTTTCTTAGAGCCTCCAGGGACTTTTGGCTGTTCTTTGAATTGTTTTAAATCTTCCTGAACTCACTTGAATTTGTTTTTCTAGTCAATGGGAGGTTTATGTTTGGGGAGCTGGGAGATCAAACGGACGTTTAGTAGGAGTCAAATTCCTTTAGTCTTTGCTATAGTATATGCAAGTAAATTAGCAAATTATTATAATTATGAAATTCAACCCGAAATTCCGTATACGTTTTTACGTATTTACGTATTTACGTTTTTAATCTCTTGAGCTGCAGTGGTGTAATAACACTGAGGCTTTCTCAAAAAATTGATAGCACTGAACAAACAAACAAGAGCTAAGAGCACATATGGCACTTGTGACGAGGCCAGACGAGCCAAGAGCCAAGAGCTCATATGGTATGAGCTCTAAGAAAATTCTAAGAACCAATAGATTGATTTAAAAGGAAAATCGGAGGCTTAATGCCGGTTGGGATTTAACATAAGAGCTCTGAGTCACGAGGTACTTCTAAATATCAAAATTCATCAAGATCCGATCACCCACTCGTAACTTATAAATACCCAATTTTTTACTTTTTCCTCGCCCTTCAGCCTCCCAGATGGTCTAATCAGGAAAAACGGCTTTATTAAGTCAATTTTTGCAGCTCCCGGCCACGCCTACCAATTTCCATCGTTCTAGCACGTCCAAAAGCACCAAACTCGCCAAAGCACTGAACCCCACCCCCTAACTCCCCTAAAGAGAGTGGATCTAATACGGTTACGTCAATCACGTATCTGCGACATTTGCTCATTTTACCCACCAAGTTTAATCCCGATTTCTTACTCTAAGCGTTTTCCAAGATTTCCGGCTCCCTTCCAACTCCCCCCCCCCAATATCAACAGATCTGGTCGGGATTTGAAATAAGAGCTCTGAGACATGAGTTCCTTCTAAATATTTAATTTCATTAAGACCCAGTCACCCGTTCTAAGTTAAAAATACCTCAATTTTTCTAATTCTTTCAAATGAACAACCCCCAGCTCCTCCAAAGAGAACAGATCCGTTCAAATTATTTCAATCACGTATCTAGAATTTGTGCTTATTCTTCCCATCAATTTTCATCCCGATCTCTCAACTCTAAGCATTTCCCAAGATTTCTTTTTCCTTGCTCCAATCCCCTATGTCCCTGGATCCAATTCAAATTGAAAATGAAGCATCTGAGACATAAGATCCTTCTATATATCAAGTTTCATTAAGATCTGATCACCCATTCGTAAGAAAATGATACCTTAATTTTTATGTTTTCCAAGAATTCTGGTTTCCCCCTCCAGCTCCACCAATGTCACCGGATCTGGTCGGCAATAAAAATAAGAGCTTTAAAGCGCAAGATCTTTCTAAACATCAAATTTCATTAAGATCTCATCATCCGTACGTAAGTTACATATACCTCATATTTTGTAATTTTTCCGAATTACTCCCTCCCCCCAACTCCACCAAAAAGGGCGGCTCTAGTCCAGTTATGTCAGTCACGTATCTTGGACATGTTTTTATTCCTCTCACCAAGTTTCATCCTAATCTCTCTGCTTTAAATGTTTTCCAAGATTTCCGCCCCCCCCCCCCAATTGCGCTGGATCTGGTCGGGATTTAAGATAAGAGATCTGAGTTACGAGGTTCTTCTAAATACGAAATTTCATTAAGATACGATCACTCCTTCGTAAGTTAAAAACACCTCATTTTTTCTAATTTTTCAGAATTAACCTCTCCCCCACTCCCCAAAATAGAGCGAAATGTCTGGTTATGTCAATCACGTATCTAGGACTTCTGCTTATTTTTCTCGCCAAGTTTCATCGATCCCTCCACTCTAAGCGTTTTCAAGATTTTAGTTCCCCCCCAACTCCCCCATATGTCACCGGATCCAGAGCGAGTCCGTTCCGGTTATGTCAGTCATGTATCTTGGACTTCTTTTTATTCTTCACACCAAGTTTCATCCTGATCTCTCCGCTTTAAGTGTTTTCTAAGATTTCCAACCCCCCCAAATTTCCCCTTTAATGAATCTGGATCCGGTCAGGATTTAAAGAAAGAGATCTGAGTTACGAGGTCCTTCTAAATATTAAATTTCATTAAGATCCAATCTCTCCTTGGTAAGTTAAAAATACCTCACTTTTTCTATTTTTCCGAATTAACCGCCCCCACTCCCCCTCCCTCAGATGGTCAAATCGGGAAAACAACCATTTCTAATTTAATCTGGTCTGGTCCCTGATGTGCCTGCCAAATTTCATCGTCCTAGCTTACCCGGATGTGCCTAAAATAGCAAAACCGGGACACACAGACCTACAGACCAACAGACAGACCGACAGAATTTGCGATTGCTATATGTCACTTGGTTAATGCCAAATGCCATAAAAAACTACATCTATTACTTTTCTCATACGTACCGTTATATAACGTGGAATATTAAAAAAAAGTTTGTTGACCGTAAACGCGGCTTTGGTTTAGAATAGCCGAGTCATAGAAAGCTAAACCATTTATCTAATTTCTATTTATAAAAATCTCGTATTTTTCTAGACAGTTTCCTAGTTATTTTTCTACATTAAGCTTTTTTCCCTAATATCTCCACATACAAATCCTTAACTGAGATCATTTTAACCTGTTCCTATTCATTTTCCTCTAGTTCAGCTTACTGACTTGGAATAATTGAATATACTCACGATATTAGATCCCAAAATACCTGGGAATTATCGATTCAGTTTACTATTAGGTACTTTTAAGAGACCGGCCAGCGTCGCACGCGGAATGATTTGTTAGCGTGACAAATGACTGATTATAATCCATTCAAAGAGAGACTTTGGAGGGGTTTTGGTCTTTTAAGTATTTTTAAACAAGGTAAAATTTCTTATTTATACTCCCTGCTGGATCTGGGAAGGATATACAATGGATGATTGATATGAAGAAAAAGATATACTGCCAGTTGTTGAAATATCTCACTTCTATAGGATTGTTGTGTTCAACTCGCAGCACCTGGATCCAGTAGTTAAAATGTATATTTTTTAGGATCGCTTATTTTTTTCATATTTGTTCTACTGTAAATTTTTGAGTTACAAAGTCTTTCCTAAGGCAGTGGCTTAATTTCACCAAAATCCTGGGGATGGGCGGGAGGGGGGCTGGGGGTAAAGTTATAGCCAATTTTCCCAAATCGAGAGAAAATGATAGTGAAAACTAAAAATCAGCCATATTTTACCAAAGAGGGTAAAGATATAATATAGAAAACAGACCCGTTTCTGTGGATACTTGAAATATGCAGACTTAGCTTAATTTTGACAAGATTTTTGGAGAAGCTAAGTTTCAGCTGAGGGGGTGTGAGAAAACTAGGATATAGGGGGGGGAACTGAGGTTCAGGAGTACGCACAAAAATGCACACAAAAACACAGAAATATATAATCCTAGATCCCTTTATCGATTCTCTGCATATCTCTTTGTATCTCATCTAAAGAAGAGTGTTAGAGGGAGGGAAGAGGTTTTGAGGTACTCCGAGTTTAATTTGCTTAGTAATCACTAACAGATTGAACGGTCTCCCCTTTACTCTAACAGGTAATAATTTCGCAACGGTGACTTGCTCATAATTATGCGGACAGCATTTGTATCTTGGTCACTTTTTAAGTTGTTGAATGGTACCCAGGTTGGGACGCAGACAGTTGCATATGATTATTATTGGACGATGAGAGTCGGAAAAAATCACTAAAAAGGTAATTTTTTTCATATTTTTATTCATAAAAACATACACGGTAGCTTATAATCGCTATTATCTTCAGACTCTTTTGTCTCTTCAACAGATAGGAGGGTGAGGGGAGGAAGGCCTAAAGGTATTGCCATGGTTTGCTTGCTGAGTATTTGCTGCCAGTAGCTTTTTTTCTTCATGTGTTTAAGCTCTATATCCAGTTTAAGCTCAATTGTATTTCGTTACTATTTCCAGTCTTATTGCCATGCTCTTTGAACATGACATATCGCTTTTACAAGATTATGAACCAATACCGACATAGCAATTGCAAAGACTTTTAAGGAATTAATTATGAAGATCTGAATTATTTATCCCTTTGTCCAATTTGTCTTTTATTAGATTTGTTGACAGTCTGGTTGCCTGGGTTCCAACCTTTTTTACTTTCTCACACTTTTTTGTAATTTCTAAAAGGACGATGGCAATTATCCAAAATTATTAGGTCATTGATGATAAAGCTGTATTTTTGGATTTTAACTTTTTTTCACTCATCATTTACTTTTATAAACGTATCTAATTTTAGATTGGTTGATTTGACAACATAATTTCTCTTTGGTGCCTTTATAATAATAGTTAAAGCAGTAGCACCACAGCTTAGATACCAATACACAGTTATGAAAACTCCTAGCTTTCGGTACAGAGCTCTGAACTTGGCGCCTCCTCCAAGCCCGCGCTCCGACGCGTAGATCGTACTACAACACCGTAGGGGAACGCAATTTTGTTTTGTTGCATACACAGCTTAGATACCAATATTGGTATCTAAGCTGTGCAGCCGGTTTTCTGTCGCGGTTGTCCGCTAGCATCGCTACCGCGCACTGTGTCCCAAAAATAAATCAAGCTTTCATAACTGTATTGGTATCTAAGCTGTGACCGACACTGGGAAAGAAAGAGGACAACTAGATTTTGTCAAGTTGAAATTCAGTGTTTAGTTTATAAGGGTGGACCAGCGCAGCGCGTGGATGGTCATTTATCTTACAAGGGGAAGTGTTGGGGTTTCACCCCTGTTTCTTTTCTTTTTCAGATAAATGAGCTGTTTTCGTTTCCCTAATTACAGTTTCTTAAATTAGCCTATAATACAATTTTCAATGATAAGTTAAAATCTCGTTGCTAAGCTATTATTGTCTTGCAATAAGTAAGCTTGCAAGCTAAATTATATTTTGGTCCTCCTGTTCTGGGCCATTGAAAGATAAAATTATTCAAAAGAATCCAGAGATTTGAACTTTAACTTAGCAGATTGGCCAAGGCCAATCTAAGGTCCACACCTAAAGAAAGTGCTTTTGTAGAGAAGTGGTATTTTGCTTTTTAGTCTACATTGAGACTCTGTTCAGGGAGTCTATTTTTCAGGGAGTTGATGTATATTTTTTTGTCAAGTGACTTTTGGAAGAATACAAGTTAGCCGTGTTAGATTATTTTTCCAGGAAACCAGTAAGGTTAGGAAAGGAGTTCGCGAGAAATATTGTCACTAGTATATCGACAGGGGGACCCGTTTACCCTCCAAAGAGATGGCTAGAGATATTAGTGGTGAGCCAGGTTGGGTCCACCCTTGGTCTAAGGTTTTGTCCATTTGATCGTTCGATCACTTTGCCATACCCTGGAGTAGGGTATACCGTAAAATGGTACTAACATACTCTATATTTACGGAACAGTAGTGGCAACCGCAAGGCATTCCATTACAATATTTGATGCCAGCAAGGCTTTCCCCTCCAATATGTGGCGCAGCAGCGTTTTCAAGGCAATATATGGTAGCAGCCGTGGTTGCCATTCAAATTCTGCTGATAAGCATTTTTCTAAGCTTACAAAGCCATTGGAAGGATGTTATGCTTTAATGCTAGCTAGCTTTTTTTTTTGCCAGGTTATTGTTATTTTATATTTTGATTATTTTTATCTTTTATTTAAAGAGGTTTATCACCCTTGGAGTGGCTTACTTTTCCCAATTGTTTTGTTTATTCAAGTTTTAGTTTGTAAGTACTTCCTACTGTTTTTGTATGTGCTTGTTTCTTAGCATTTTCTTTATTTTTGTTATACTCCACCGTCATGCCTTGTCTTTTTGATTGGTTATGAAATAAATAAATAAATTAATTAAAACTTTGTTTGGATGTTTGTTTTAGAAAATGATGGCGTGAGGGGTTCTTTGAAATAACTTTTACTCTTAAGCAGGTCACTATAACTTCCAATTTAAAATCAGATGAGACCCATCTGAATTTATTACGACCACCCATTCCATAAAAACCTTATATACACCCGGGTATACCTTAAAGCCCTCGCCCCTGGGCTCTGGGGGGCTCTGACAACCTTGGAAGCATTGTTATTTGTCTTTTGTGGATTATCTAAACTAAATTGACGTCGCATAATTTCAATAAGATATATTTGGTGAAAAGGGAGGTAGTTGGGGGGGGGAGGAGAGCTAGTTGACTTCCATCACTATTGACTCTTAAAAGGCAACCAGAACGTCTAATTTCAACCAAATGAGCCCCCTCTAAATTTTATGCAGCCACCCCTTCCATAAGAACCTTAAATGTCCCAGAGACATAGCTCACAGCCCTCACCCTCAGGCTCTGGTCGTTTGTATCAACCTCGAAAGCCTTGTTATATGATCTTTGGACTATTTTGAACAAAGGAACTATCTCAAAGCATGGTTTTGATGTGTCTTGAGAAAACACGACGTATTTGTGTGTGTAGAGGAAGATAGCTGCACTCTGATCACTTTGACTCTTAAAAAGGGCCTAAAACTTCTTATTACCAATCCAGTGAGCCCCCTCCAAGACATATACCACCACCCTTTCTATAGGAGAATTATATGCCCCGGGATATTTCTTATATCCCTTGCCTTGAGAGCTCTAGGGGGGTATCATCCTCACAAACATAATATCCAGACCCTTCGACTATGATGAACAAAACTGCCATCTCCAAATTTTGATTGGAGGTGTTGAGAAAAATGATGAGAGCAGGGGGTGCTGCTCCTAAGGCACTTTGACTCTTAAAAAAGCGCTAGGACTTCTAATTTAAAACCAAATGAGCCCCATCCGAAGTTTATACGACCGCCAATTCCATTAGAACTTTATAAGCCCTAACGGCATAACTTACGACCCTATCCCTATGGCGGTTGGGGGTCGTGTCAACGCTAAAAGCATTATTATATTATCTTTGGAGTATTTTGAACAAGATCGCTATCTCATAATATCAATCAGATACGTTGGTGAAAAGAAGGGTTGTCGGGGAGGGGGGATGCTAGATTCCCTCTATCACTTTTGACGCTTAAAAGGAACTAGAATTTCCAACGTTCAACCAAATGAGCATTTTCTTAGGTTAAACAGCCATCCCTTCCATAAAAACCTTAAAGACCTCGCAGCATAACTTATAACCCTCGCCCCCTGCTTTGGCGGTTTGTATCAACCCCAAAAGCCTTGTTATATGATCTTTGGACTATTTTGAATAAAATTACTGTCTCAAATTTTATTTTTATCCGATTCATTTTGAGTAAACATGACGTGTTGGGATGGGAACGGGAGTTATCTGCTCTCTGATCACTTTGAATCTTAAAAAGGGCACTAGAAATCCAAATTACCAATCCAATGAGTCCCACCTGAAGTATGTACGACTATCCTTTCTATAAAAATCTTGTATGCCCCGGGGAATAATCTACAACCCTTGCCCAAAGAGCTGTGGGGGCAGGGGTATGTTCCTCAAAGAAATAATTTCTGGGCCCTTCAACTATATCAAACAAAATTACTATCTCCATTTTGGAATTGGCTGTCTTTGGTGAAATGATGAGCGAGGTAGGGGGGATGGTTGGTCTCGAATCACTTTGACTCTTAAAAAGGGCAATATAATTTCAGATTTCAAATCACTTGAGCCCCATCTGCGGTTTATGTGACACCCATTTTATAAAAACCTTATTTGCCCAGGGTGCGGGTGTGGGGTGTGGTTTGTTTCAACCCTAGAGGCATTGTTATATGTTCTTTGGACTATTTTTTAGCAAAATCGCATTTTCACAATTTTAATCAGATTCGTTTGGTGAAGAGGAGTAGTTTGGGGAATGGGGGATAGCTCCTCTTTATTACTTTTGATTCTTGAAAGGGATCTACAACTTCTAATTTTTCAACTAAATGAGAGTACTGGGGGCATTGTGGATTCTGTGGACATACCAACCAATTCTGAGTCCCTAGAAACCATCAGGTGTTATTGATATTCTTTAAGACGTTATTACGCGCACTTGGGTCTTACATAATACTATAGTAAGCAAAAAATTACCAATCATTTTTACTGTTTCCATTCTTTCAAACTCTACGAACACAAACAAAAATGTGATTTTAGATTTTGGACACCTTCTAAGTTCAAGAAAGGGGGAGGGGTAGGATCAACAGGAATATCCAGCAAGTTTCTTCCTCTCCTCAAATGGCATCCTCCTTTAGATTTAAATGTAAAGATAAACACAATGCAGTCATGAAACCAGAAAAGGTTCACTTAAAGATTAGCCTGGTTGCTACCTATATTATATTAAGTTATACATTGTCAAGACCGTCGTGTCATTTAGAATATTCATGGTGGACGGATCAGAGTTACAAGCTGCTTAATTCCCACATCATGTCTATACATATCAAGCCTTAACAAGATGCCCCCAAAAGTAATAAAGCAGGTGCTCTGCCTATAAAGGTAGTAATTAAGTAGACAAGAACTGACGGTCCATTAGAAATCCGCATGAGCGGAAACTAAGCAGAGTAACAAATAATTGGAATTAATCGACAAGATAGATTTTCCGCGAGAAAGAGAGAAATAGAAAGTAAGAATAGACGAGATCATATGGGAGGCTTCTGATTTGCGCCTCCCCTAAAATCTTAGGTTTTGAGATTATTTCCATTATGAACTTAACAATATTTTTTGTTTTGCAGTTTCGCTCCTCAGATTCTTAAAATTTCAACTTAACACAGATAATACATGATAATGAGCTTTAAGCAGAGAATGACTTGGGTTAATAATAATAAACACTTTAAAAAGGGATTTTATGGTAATTTATGCATATAGAAATAGTTGGATTCTTATGTTTATTTCGAATATGTAAAATTCATTGAGTTTAAAGCTGATCACCGGAAGTCACGAGCATGAGGAAATTTACTCCATTTTCCTAAAAGAGCCAAGATACTCCCAAAAGCGTGAATTAAGACTAGGTATTTAAATTCAATACTTTGTAAAACCTTAATTTGGAAGTTTCTCGATCCTTTATACAAAATGTGGAATTTTTCATTTGTTCCAATAAGAAAGATAACGGATGCATGTTTATTCGTTTGTCGGTGTTGTTTTCCCTATGGCTAATCGTTCAACCCTGCAGTCTTAGAAAATCATACAGGCTTATCCAAACGAAAATCGAAGCTTATAGTAACAGTATCTTTTCTAAGTAGCAAGAACGATTGTGCCACAACAGAGTGACGTTTTCTGCAATTTTTCAGAATTTTCTGATTTTTTAAATGAAGGATTTCGGCCTAAAAAGTGCTGAAAGGAAAACAAATGTAGATTCTGAGAAAGCCAATCTGTTTTAAATTAGGGAAACTCAGCAATCAGATCAAATCAGCAGGTACAGATGCAGTAATGCTGCACGGTGATGCGTTCTTTTGTAAACATGAACGCAGTCCATTCAGAATCAATGGTTGATAAACTTTTTATTGAAGCTTCCTTTATCTAGGTTGATTCAGCAGGTTCAGATGCAGTAATGGTGCACGGTGATGCGTTCTTTTGGAAACATGAACGCAGTCCATTCAAAATCAATAGTTGATAAACTTTTTATTGAAGCTTCCTTTATCTAGGTTGATTCAGCAGGTTCAGATGCAGTAATGCTGCACGGTGATGCGTTCTTTTGGAAACATGAACGCAGTCCATTCAAAATCAATAGTTGATAAACTTTTTATTGAAGCTTCCTTTATCTGGGTTGATTCAGCAGGTTCAGATGCAGTAATGCTGCACGGTGATGCGTTCTTTTGGAAACATGAACGCAGTCCATTCAAAATCAATAATTGATAAAATTTTTATTGAAGCTTCCTTTATCTGGGTTGATTCAGCAGGTTCAGATGCAGTAATGCTGCACGGTGATGCGTTCTTTTGGAAACATGAACGCAATCCATTCAAAATCAATAGTTGATAAACTTTTTATTGAAGCTTCCTTTATCTGGGTTGATTCAGCAGATTCAGATGCAGTAATGCTGCACGGTGATGCGTTCTTTTGGAAACATGAACGCAATCCATTCAAAATCAATAGTTGATAAACTTTTTATTGAAGCTTCCTTTATCTGGGTTGATTCAGCAGGTTCAGATGCAGTAATGCTGTACGGTGATGCGTTCTTTTGTAAACATGAACGCAGTCCATTCAAAATCAATAGTTGATAAACCTTTTATTGAAGCTTCCTTTATCTAGGTTGATTCATTTGAGGATTTCTAAGATTATGTACAATGGTGTGTAATTGCACATCACCCATTATGAAGAATCGACAGTGGATCTTTTGGTAGGTTGAGGGAGTTTGCTCGAATATCAAAAAGTGGATTTATATACTCATATAAACCCAGGTAATAACGCCCTTTTGTTGTAGACAGTTTTTTTCTGTGTAAAATGAAAGTTCATTTTTCAGTGCTTACTGGCATAAGAGATGGAAAGGGAGGATGGTTAGTACCACCAGAATGTTTGCCCAATGGGAGGGGCGCTATGTTTGAACAACTATCCTTGAAAATGGCGGAAATAATGACCTTCTAGCTAATTCCCAAGCATTCAGACCCCCTTTCTAGTTAATTTTTGGAGGGATACATGTTTCAAGAATGATTGAAGAAGAATTAATATCAAAGCATTGCTGAACAACTATTAAACTTACTTGTAAACAACAATATTGGAAGGAGGAAGTCGTAGCCTCCATCCCATATAAAAAAGTCTGATCAAACAGCTCGTAGTAGCAAACTGCAAGTAAAGAGCAATCCTTGCTAATAGAAACCAAATCTCTAAAAATAATGTTTTTATTAGGAAATTGGATATGAGCAACGGGAGTGGAAGGAGGGAGAAGCTGCCTTCTTCATATATAGAAAAGGCTTTTGATGAAACAGCTCGTAATAGCAAACTGCAAGTAAATAGTGACCCTCGCCAATGGAAACCAAAACTCTTAATACAAAGTTGTGATTAAAATACAAGAAATAAGTAGTAAATCATTCATGTTGAGTCAAAATATACAAAATGTTTTAATTTTGAAGTTACTCATACCTGATATTAGCATATGGTACTTTGTTATAATCTTCCAGACGGGAAATAAACTCCACCAGTAATGCAGGGTTGCCACCCCTAGTGACTTATCACTATTTCTAATGATTTTTTTTATGTTGCCTTGTGATTTCTTCTACATAGTGACTTATAGTGGTTTTGTCTTAAAGCTAGAGATTTTCTCCTAAATCTAGTGATTTTTCACGATATAGCTCGTAGTGTCATGATTCGACTGAATAAATCATACAAGAAGCTAATTAATAAACAAAAACACAAAATGGTGATTCGCTACAGTTCTTAATATGTTCCAGATTAGCATTTATGCAAATATACAGCCTTTGAAACTTCAATTTCCCACCGTATGTCCAAATTAGATCCTAGACTGTTAGCATCAAGATACTAGGTGAATCTAGTTAATCACAAAATTGCAAAAATATTCTATACTTCATATTTAACAACATTTGCTCGAGTCGAATTTTTGTCTTCATATTTATGGGCTTTTATGGCACTTGGTATTTGATTTAGTCGAATTTTTGTCTTCATATTTATCGGGATGAAACTTGGTGGGAAAAATAAGCACAAGTCCTAGATACATGATTGACATAACCGGAACGGATCCGCTCTCTTTGGGGTAGTTGGGGGTTGGGGTTAATTCTGAAAATTAGAAAAAATGAGATATTTTTAACTTACGAACGAGTGATCGGATCTCAATGAAATTTGATATTTAGAAGGATATCATGTCTCAAAGCTCTTATTTCAAATCCCGACCGGATCTGGTGACATTGGGGGGAGTTTGGAGTGGGGGAACCTAAAATCATGGAAAACACTTAGATTGGAGGGATCGGGATGAAACTTGGTGGGAAAAATAAGCAGAAGTCTTAGATACGTGATTTACATAATTGGAACGGATCCGCTCTATTGGGAGGGGGGGTTAATTCTGAAAAATTAGAAAAAAATTACGTATTTTTAACTTACGAAGGAGTGATCGGATCTTCATGAAATTCCGTATTTAGAAGGACCTCGTAACTCAAATCTCTTATTTTAAATCTCAACCGGATCCAGCGTCACTGGGGGCAGTTGGGGGGGGGACTGGAAACCTTAGAAAATAAATAAAGTGGAGAGATCAGGATGAAACTGGATGGGAAGAATAAACAAGAGCTAAGAGCTCATATGGCTATTGTGACGAGGCGAGAAGAGCTAAGAGCCAAGAGATCATATAGTATGAGCTCTAACAAAATTCTATAAATCAATAGAATGATTTAAAAAAGAAAATAAGAGGCTTAATGCCGGTCAGGATTTAAAATAAGAGCTCTGAGTCACGATGTCCTTCTAAATATCAAAATTCATTAAGATCCGATCACCCACTCGAAAGTTGTAAATACCAAACTTTTTCTATTTTTTCCTCTCCCTTTAGCGCCCCAGATGGTCGAATCTGGGAAAATGACTTTATCAAGTTAAATTGTGCAGCTCCCTGACACGCCTACCAATTTTCATCGTCCTAGCACGTCCAGAAGCACCAAACGTGCCAAATCACTGAACCCCTGCCCCCAACTCCCCCCAAAGACAGCGAATCCAGTACGATTCTGTCAATCACGTATCAAGGACATTTGTTTATTCTATCCACCAAGCTTCATCCCGATTCCTCCACTCCAAGTGTTTTTCCAAGATTTCCCCTCCAACTCCCCACAATGTCAAAAGATCTGGTCGGGATTTGAAATAACAGCTCTGACACATGAATTTCTTCTAAAAATCAAATTTCATTAAGATCCGATCATCTATTCGTAAGATAAAAAAACCCCAATTTTCACGTTTTCCAAGAATTCCAGTTTCTCCCTCCAACTCCCCCCAATATCACAGGATCTGGTCGGAATTTAAAATTAGAACTTTAAAGCAAAAGATCCTTCTAAATATCAAATTCCATTAAGATCTGGTCGCCCTTTCGTAAGTTACAAATACCTAAACTTTCAACATTACCCCCCCCCAATTCCACCAAAGAGAGCAGATCCGGTCCGGTTATGTAAGTCACGTATCTTAGACAGGTTTCTATTCTTCCCATCCAGTTTCATCCTGAACTCATCGCTTTAAGCATTTTCTAAGATTTCCGGTCCCCCCAGCTGCCCCCCCCCCCAATTTCGCTTTATCCGGTTGAGATTTAAAATAAGAGATCTGAGTTACGAGGTCCTTTTAAATATGAAGATTCATGAAGATCCGATCACTCCTCCGTAAGTTTAAAATCCGTCATTTTTTCTTATTTTTCAGAATTAACCCCCCCCCCCCCCCAATAAAGCGGATCCGTTCCAATCATGCAAATCATGTACGTAAGACTTCTGCTTATTTTTCCCGCCAAGTTTCATCCCGATCCCTCCAATCTAAGCGTTTTCCATGATTTTAGGTTCCCCCACCCCAAACTTCCCCCAATGTCACCAGATCCGGTCAGGATTTAAAATAAGAGCTTTGAGACACGATATCCTTCTAAATATCAAATTTCATTGAGATCCGATCATCCGTTCTTAAGTTAAAAATACCTCTTTTTTCTAATTTTTCAGAATTAACCCCTCCCCCAACTACCCCAAAGAGAGCGGACCCGTTCTGGTTATGTCAATCATGTATCTAGGACTTG
The DNA here is from genome assembly GCF_032884065.1 of Artemia franciscana. Lineage (NCBI taxonomy): Eukaryota > Metazoa > Arthropoda > Branchiopoda > Anostraca > Artemiidae > Artemia > Artemia franciscana. The sequence continues at coordinate 23,161,387 of NC_088881.1, forward strand.
TGCTTATTTTTCCCGCTAAGTTTCTTCCCGATCCCTCCACTCTAAGTGTTTTCCAAGTTTAAGGTTTCCCCCTCCCAAATCCCCCCCCCCCCAATGCCACCAGATCCGGTCGGGATTGAAAAAAAGAGCTCTGAGACACGATATCCTTCTAAATATAAAATTTCATTGAGATCCGATCGCCCGTTCGTAAGTTAAAAATACCTCATTTTTTCTAATTTTTCAGAATTACACCCCCCCCCAACTACCCCAAAGAGAGCGGATCCGTTTATGTCAATCATGTATCTAGGACTTGTGTTTATTTTTCCCACCAAGATTCATCCCGATCCCTCCACTCTAAGTTTTTTCTAAGTTTTAGGTTTCCCCTCCCAACTCCCCCCCAATGTCACCAGATCCTGTCGGAATTTAAAATAACAGCTCTGAGACACGATATCCTTCCAAACATCAAATTTCATTAAGATCTGATCAACAGTTCGTAACTTAAAAATACTTCAATTTTTCTATTTTTTCCGAATTAACCAGCCCCCCACTCCCCCCAGATCGTCAAATTGGGAAAACGAGTATTTCTAATTTAATCTGGTCCCGTCCCTGATGCGCCTGCCAAATTTCATCGTCCTAGCTTACCTGGAAATGCCTAAAGTAGCAAAACCGGGACCGACAGACAGACAGACCGACAGACAGACCGACAGACCGACAGAATTGGCGATTGCTATATGCCACTTGGTTAATACCAAGTGCCATAAAAACCGTCTAAGATACGTGACTGGCATAACCGGACCGAATCTGCTCTCTTTGGTGGAGTTGGGGGGGGGGGTAATTTTGAAATTTGATATTTAGAAGGATCTTGTGCTTTAAAGCTCTAATTTTAAATTCCGAAAAGATCCTGTGACATTGGGGGTAGCTGGAGGGGGAAACTCCCCCTCCTTCTTGGAAAACGCGAAAATTGGTGGTATTTTTCTCTTACGAATAGGTGATCGGATCTTAATGAAATTTGATATTTAGAAGGAATTCATGTCTCAGAGCTCTTATTTCAATTGCCGACCAGATCTTTTGACATTGAGGGGAGTTGGAGGGGGAAATCCTGGAAAACACTTGGAGTGGAGGAATCGGGATGAAGCTTGGTGGATAAAATAAGCAAATGTCCTTGATACGTGATTGACGTAACCGTACTGGGCTCGCTCTTTTTGGGGGAGTTGGGAGGAGGGGGTTCAGTGATTTGGCGAATTTGGTGGTTGTGGACGTGCTAGGACGATGAAAATTGGTAGGCGTGTCAGGGAGCTGCACGAATTGACTTGATAAAGTCGTTTTCCCAGATTCGACCATCTGGGGGGCTAAAGGGAGAGGAAAATTTATAAAAAATTAGGTATTTATAACTTACGACTGGGGTGATCGGATCTTAATGAATTTTGATATTTAGAAGGACATCGTGACTCAGAGCTCTTATTTTAAATTCTGACCGGCATTAAGCCTCTGATTTTCCTTTTAAATCAATCTATTGATTCTTAGAATTTTGTTAGAGCTCATACCATATGAGCTCTTGGCTCTTTTTGCCTCGTCAAAAGTGCCATATGAGCTATTAGCTCTTGTTTCTTCTGTAATCTATCAGTTCTAAGAATTGGCTTCGTTTGGAGGGGGGAAGGAGAGCAGTTGATCCCCAATAATTTAAAAAAATCTATCATTTGTTAAGTAGCTCTAAAACTATTGCTTGTTTCAAGTGTCAAATTTGCTCTTTAATTTGATCAGATTTTTTTTTATTAGACCAAACTCGTTTTGAACATAAGGAAAACATGAAAAATTGGAGTCCATTACATTTCATAATATGTTCCAAATAAACGTTTTTCCAAATATACTGCCTTTGAAACCTTATCATCAAGTATAAATGCGAGCCTAGTTATTTGCAAAAATAAAATTGTTCCATGTTTTCGGATTCGCCACATTTGCTCAACTCAGTTTTTCTCCCTCACGTTTAAAGTGCTTCATTTCCTAAAATCTTTCAGTTCAACTTTATATTCTCTTGTTTTAAAACTTTTAAAGGTGGAAATGAATACACCTCGTAAATCTGCAAATAGGACAGAAATGGAATCACCGAAGTATAAGAAGGAAGATATACAGTGAACATATTTTCCTAAATGGAAAAAAATAATTGAAAAAGAAAACAAGACTTAGTGCTTTGATAATGATATTTGTGCTATATCTAGATAAGTCAAATCGGTTGTAGTTTGGTCATGCAATTTGCTAGAGAGGGATCCACTCTAGGAATTAGGTAATTGTTTAAATTTTTATTTCCAATATTTAATTGAAAAACGGATTGTCTTATTTGTAATTGAAATGTCTGATAAGCGCTAATAACATCCTAATGCTTATGTTTTGGATTCACATACTAACCCACAAAATGTAACACTGCCTCTCTATGTACAATATTATGCTCACTTCTCGCTATTATCGCTTTTCTAACTGTTTCTTTTAGCCAGCTCCAAAAAAAACAATAGACATAAATGTGATAAGAATTAAGACTGAAATTAGTTGCATTTGGAACAAGACTGGCACAACTTGGGGGATATTTACCTCCGCATCATCATGCCGTAAGAAATCTCTACTGAGAATAGAATAAAGTGAATTTAGACAAAATTTGTATATTTTTCACACAATTTAGAAACTTTGTTCGAAAGTATAAGCGGTGCCAACCCATTCTTTTGTTTACTACTATCAGTTTTATCATGCAGCACGAGCTTTGCTTGTAAAGGTAATTGTAGACGTAAAAACAATATCCAGTGTCCAGTGTAATCCCCCCACCCCTCGGAATTGTATACCCTCACACCCTGATTTACACAAGAAAAGTATTTGCATATTTTTAATAGAATTCGTTTTTTTTTAAACAAAGACACAAAGCGGAAGGTGATTTTCAAACTCTAGGAGTCAAATTTCCCTTACAATTGGTATCCTTGGCAATTTTTAGTTAATTTAAGGTTTCTGTCACAGGTGCCAAGAATTTTTCAGATTTTCTGGATTATCTTCGCTAAGCAATGCCCAACAGATAAGTTAATAATTCTAATTTTAATTTCAACTTTTTCGAATGTTTCAAAATTTTAAATATTGGAAATTTGTAGCTATATAATGTTACACTATCTGTGTTGTAATATTTTGACTTATCATGTGTCTTTACTCAGACAGCGCCAAGGGGCATCGGAAGAAAATTTTCCAGAGTAGGGAAGGCAAACGCCAAAGTATCAGTGGTAGTTTGGTGACAGGGAATATATTTCAGAATATTTTTTTGTAGGAATAAGTTTGTTATTAAATACTCTTAGGAAAAAACTCTCAATAAAAAGAGCAATCAATATTTTAGCAAATGATACAAAATACAGTAAATTTTATATGAGACGGATTCCTGGTTAAGGGATCAATTTATTTAATCAATAATGTATTTATTTATTAAACATTTAATTTTAAAAGATAATCAAACTCAAGTCAAATATACAGAAAGATTTATTGCTTCCGTAGAATATCACAGATGTAGACTTGTCTTTATGCAATTTTCTACGGTTTAGAATAGTTTACCCAAGGAATAGAGATGTTCAAATATCATCCTGGCTGCATAGATACCACGTTTTGATTTTGTAGTGGCCATATAAAATTTGCCTCTTTATTGACAGGAGAATTCTCACCCTCGAACTTAAATCCCTTAGTCATTCAGACATTAAAAAATAGAAAGGCGAAAGAAAAACAAAATTTAAACTTACTATCCGGCTGTCAAATTAACCATCTTTCTTTATATTGTTTTTATTTATTCAAATAAATAAAGGTTCAAAAAAATTGGTCACAAAAGAATTTTGTCAAATAGTTTGTGATTAAAAAAATGGAAGTAAAAAAGTGACTTTGACCAATATTCACCGGAACTAAATATGGAATTTTCATGTAATGTTACCCATCCAAAACCAAAAATCTAAGAAAATTTGCCTGATTTTTTAAAAAAGGGAAAAGACCCCCTAAAAAAAGCGATCTTATTGAAATCCCTTTTATTAAATATACATCATATCAGAGAACCCTACCATAGAGGTTTCAAGCTCCAAACTTCAAAATGTGGGATATTTTTTCAGAAGAAACATGGTCAATACATGTATTATTTTCTTTGGTTTGCTCCCAGGGGTGATTGTATATAACCGAAGATCCAAGGGAATCCAAACTACGGCTTTACCCCAAAGAAGGCGAATTTGTAATCAATTTAAAATTAGGAGAAGCTAATTAATATAAAAGTATCAATAATTATATTTAAGGCTTACCAGTTGCAAAAGAAGTAATGCCTCACGGTGGCAGTACTGGATTCACCCAAGTTGATTCGCTTCATTTGTAATGGAATTAGGCTACGTTTGGTGACCTGTAATTGCGTATCAGCTATAAGGGGGAAGGGGGTTGAGTCATTGTTTAAGTGAGGTAGGCTAGATTCCTAAAAAAGTAAATTTTAGTGGACAAACTGCTTGCTCTTCATGAGGTTTCAGATAAATATTGAGAAAGCTAGGATGGGAAAAAGAATTCATTAAATTATTTCGCTATGCAACTAAAGTGTTACATTTTCATATCTGCCAGCAGAGAGGTAAAAAAGCAAGGCAGGTCATCACCCAGCCCTGCCATGAAACTTCTTTGCTACGGCAAATATTGCTAGGAGCTTAGTTTTCAGCAATTTTAAATGGTGCTATTTTTTCTATTTATATGAAGAACTTTAATGTATATAAAGAAATGCCTGTAATGTATTTGTTGATAAGGAAATCCTATTGTAGAAGTCGTGATGGCTTCAGTTATGTAGAATATCAAAAGTCTCACAGAATTTCATTCATACAAACACTAATTTTCCTTTTCATCCAACCGAAATTCTTGAGTAGTAATATTAACAAGGAGTTTTTACCGAAATTACTATTCACCGCTAATTTTTTAAATGTATTCAAATTTTATCCAAAACTGATTTTACAAATTTAAACGTAGTACGGTACGAGTCAACATTCAAATAATTAGTTAGATAATATAAAAGTAATTAACCAGGGATTAACCAGGGACCGGTACCTCGAATTATATCTTGGTTAGGCTTGGGCGTGATTTGGGAAACAATAAAAAATTAAATAAAAAAAGCTTTTCAAATGAAAGAAAGAACAGATTTGAAACATATTTGAACAGACTATTCTTTATATGAAGCGGATTGTCCCCACCTTAGCTCCTTACTCTTTACTGTGAAGTTTGGCTCTTTAAAAAAAAATTGAAAAATTTACAATTGGAAAGATAAGATTTTTCGAATCACTAAGAGACTTTCGTTTAATGAGCAAGGTGTTGAGAAAGGGGCAGTCCCCCTACGGAGTAATTTATATTTGTCTCAAGTTTTAAACTTGCTCCTTACTTTAGTTGAAAAACCTTTTCTATTTGTTTAAACGCATTTCATGAAACTGTAAAGCTTCATGTGTACAAGACTTTTGGTAATGCAGAAAAAACGATCAATATTTCATTGATTTCTGTTTGAATTAAATAAAAAAAAACAAGTTTTTTTAGCTGAAAGTAAGGAGCGACATCAACACTTAAAACGAACAGAAATTACTTCGTATATGAAAGGGGCTGCTTCCTCATCAACGCCCCGCTCTTTACGCTAAAGTTTTTTACTGTTTTAAAAAGCAGAGTTGAGAGAAAGAGTCAAACTTTAGCGTAAAGAGCGGGGTGTTGATGAGGAAGCAGCCCTTTTTATATGCGAAGTAATTTTTGTTCGTTTTACTTTCAGTTAAAAAAAAACATGTTTTTTTTTTTATTTAATTCTAGTAAAATTCCAAAGACCAGAACTTATATCTATGACTGTTTAACGTGTGTTTTGTAGCTAAGCCCCTGGTTCTAAACTAGACTTTCTTCCGTTAAAATCATTCAAGGTGGGCGGAATGGTGGATATGAATACACCCTCTACATCTGCAAATAGAACTAAAATAGTGTCATTGAAAAATAAAAAGTTTGGTATGCATTAAATATAATTTTCTAAACGAAAAAAGAAAAAGAAATCATTGAAAAAGAAAATAGGACTTAATGCTTTTTATAATAGGATTTACAATCTAGCTAGATAGATCAAATTGATTGTAGTTTGATGATTGAAGTCGGTTGGGAGTAAGCTAAGGGGGGTTATCTACTCTGGGAATTGTCTAATGGTTTTAATTTTTACTTCTAATATGTAATCGAAACTTCAATAATTCTTCAAATTCTTTTAACTGTATTTGACATGCTAATAAGCGCATATAACGTCCTATTCTACAAGTTTTTGGATTTTATCAAACATTTTGTGGTAACGAACTGTAAGAATGGAATAGTAACTAATTGCTCAATAGTAACTAAATCTCTTTAGATGTTAATCATTTTGATAATAAACGATATACCACCGGCTTAATATTCCGATTCCAAATATACAAGATTCACTGAGCTTAGTTTCACCCATAAAAGGCTAAAAAAGAGCGAAAATTTGCCTGATTTTCGAAAGAGGGAGGAAACACCCAGTGAAACTCAAAGACTTTTCATTAAAATCAAACCAGTAGATTCGGCGTATCAGAGAACCCTACTGTAGGATTCAAGGCCCCTATGCATTAGGGGGGAAGGGGTAAGGCTGGTTTAAATTACGTTGCTTACATCCCACACCTCCCTAATGTGCAAATATGTAACCCAAACCTTATTATTATATAAACTAAAGTATAAGTCTATATTTTCATCACATTTTGTCATGTTCATTAGGCTTAACGTATCTTTACTTCTTGGGTGTGTTCCGTGTAATTACCAAGTACCGCTTTTTTTTATTAAAAGAAGCAATAAAACCGATGCTTATTGAAATTTGTGAAGGGTGGGACAAATTTTGTCCATGAATGTATAAAGAGGACATTTTCAAAATTTTCGCTGATGTTCCAATAATTATGCTACCTCAACTACAGTAAAAAGAAAATAATCTTTTTCTTTGGGGGGGGGGATGGAAACTGGGGTTTTGAATCAACAAGGAAAAAATAAAGAGAAAAAGTAAATATTTTGATTTTATAACAGATAACTAATTTTTTAGTGACTGGGGTATAAGCCAAGGATATCAATTCGGGAAAATACAGGGAGGAAGCAAGAATTTTGTTCTATTCTATGCATAAAGATGCAAAACTGCATTTTTCTAAATTTTAATAGTAATTTTCGCTTGAGAAAAAACAAAGCATTAATTCAAAGGTATTTTTCGACATCGGGGGGGGGGGGGGTAATTTTATTCCCTGAAAATTAAATAATGATATTTAATATGTATGAGAGACATAAAACAATGGATTATTTTGGCGGACCTTTTCCTAGGGAACGGAACAAAGGCTATGGGAGAGTGTTAAATCCAATAGGAAGGTAACACCAGAGCCGTACAAAGAGGGGGGGGGGCAATCGGGTCAGCTACCAGCTTATCAGCTTAAAACTAAATCTTCTTCAAAATAATGCCCTTACTACATCAAAAGCACTCCTTCCTTCCCCATCGACACTACCTGATAATTCCGAGAGTCTATATACATTTTTTAGTATATTGCCAGTTAATCTCGTCCTTCCAGTCCGTTGTGTTCTTTTTAGCCTTGAATCAATTAAAGAATTATTATCATTGGCTCTTGATTCTATTAATTTCTCGCTAATTTATTTTGTTCAGACATCATCCCACCACAAAAACGGACGACCCGTTTTCTGTTTAGCCCTAGAATGGTGGTCAAAAAGGATAATCCCAGGCAATGTGTAATCCTCCATCCGTAGAACGTGTCATAGCCATTTCAATCTTTTTCTCACAACTGCTCTTGGAAGCGGGATTGCACCGCATTTTTCGTACAGCCTACTGTTTTAAATACGGGCAATCAGACGGATCTCCCAATATCTGGAGCGCAGCAACATAAATGCTCCTTAAAAACGGGCCGTAAAAACCGTTCATTTTTTATGGATTAACTGTCATTTTCAGGACGAGTGCACAACTTTGCGGTAGTATTTCTTCGGAAAGTGAGAGGCTATATAACCGGCTATTTGGTAGTTCTAAAATGACTGTCAGTATAATAATTTCCTTCAATAGTTTCTTGGTTTTATTTAGCCAAAATTACTGTTTTGCCAAAATCCGCACCGTGACAAAATCCGCTGATGACAAAATCCGCCAAAATGACAAAAATCCAAAATGACAAAACGACAAAAATGATAGATGACAAAAATCCACACTGTGCTGCTGCATCATCTTTTTTTAGTGCCTAGATGTAGCTTGTAGATGTAGCTACATGTAGCTTATAGATGTAGCTTGTAGATGTAGCTAGATGTAGATGTAGCTTAAAAACTACAATTTCGGTTAAACCTCTGTTCACAGAAATCTTGCAAGGATGCTATGCTGTCAATATTCCATGACCACCCATCCAATACGTTAATTCCGGAAAAAAAGAAACAATTAACACACATCCTCGTCCATCCTGTTCATAAAAACATATCTGAATCGTAATCTGACGTAATCGTAATCTGACGCAATTCCTACGTAGGTCTGTACTCTGTACATAGGATTAAATATAATAAAAGGCACTTTCAACTGAAATTGAACAGAAAATCAAAAATTGGATTAAGGAATTGGGACAAAGTTTAAGCTTTAGTGTAAAGAGCGAGGTATCGACGAGGGTTGAACCGCCTCATATACGCAATAAAAACATACGAATATAGAAGTTCGTTACTTAAATTAATTCTTAAGTTACGTATATTTTTTACCAATGAAAACATTTGTAAAAAATTAAAAGTTCTAGTTGCTTTTTTAAGTAATCAAAAAATTGGAGGGCAACTAGGCCTCCTCTCTCGCTACTTTTTTCTCAAAATCTACCGATTAATTGCAATTAATTAATATGCAAATTTCGTTTTAATTATTTGTGTACGGAGAGCCAAGATGATCAAAACATGCATTAATTCAAAAACGTCCAGAAATTAAATAAGGAGCAACATTAAAACTTAAAACGAACAGAAATTACTCCGTATATGAAAGGGGCTTTTCCTCCTCAACACTTCGCTCTTTATGCTAAAGTTTCTTACTATTTTAAAAATAGAGTTAAGAGAAAGAGTCAAACTTTAGCGTAAAGAGCGAGGCGTTGAGGAGGAAAAGCCCCTTTCATATACGGAGTAATTTCTGTTCGTTTTAAGTTTTAATGTTGCTCCTTACTTTCATTTAAAAAAACTTGTTGTCTTTATTTAATAAAGCAAAAAAAAACATTTATAGAGCTTGAATAAGAGGAATTGACAAAGCTATTAAACTAATGTTCCCTATAGTTATCAAGCCGAAGAAAAGATCATTCTCAAAGTTAATGAAGTGTTGCCTGGATTGCCTACCAGTTTCAAGGTAAGGGGAAATTTAGTGTTAAGGATTTTTTACTTCGGTTTTTTATAATAAAATACCATTATAAAAAATAATGGTAGATGTTATTGATTCAATACGTAGAGAATAAATAAATAGAAATACATAAGCAAAAGCTAAGCTCGACACAAAGGCTAGCTATAATCAAACAGATTTCATTATACGGTAAACACACCCCCCCCCCAAAAAAAAACAAGAAAAAAAACACAAGGTAAAAAAGTCTAAAAAACTAAAAGACTCGAAAAGGAAAAATGATTTATTCAAACTTGTTGCGTACTTTTACAACAAGGAAGACACTTTTATAAAACAAAATTGCACCTGTATACGAAGACTTCATACTAAGAAATGTATATACAAAAATGGACGGCCGGATAAGGGCGACAATTTAACTATACATAAAATATAAACACACTTGAACTAGAATTGTGAGATCACAACACGTGAATAGTTGGATGTACGTGTTTGGCAGTTAAAAATAAATATGTTTGTGCTTTTGCTCTTCCTGAATATGGTTTACGTATATATTGCCAATAGTATTAACTGCGTAAAAAAAGTTTAAAAACCACTAAATAGATCACTGTTTAGGTAACTCTACCAAAAATTTCTGGAAAGGTCATAATTGCCAGACACATATGCAATTTTTGGGTGGGGATCCCGTTTGGGGGGCAAAAATTTCTACACTTCTAATTATTACGGTTATGGATCAAAATATTTAGCGTAAAAGGGACGTGAAATAACGGAGGTTGCGACGCACTTTATCATTGTGACTAGGCGCACAGGCAGACATTTATTTTGGATTGTGTGCAAAATTTGAACATTTGGGTAAATAAAAAATATAACATAGATAAATTAAATTAAATATATTTGAAAACATTCAGGAAATGATAAATGTTATATTTGGACGGAACATTTCAAAAGGCCTGTGTCTAAATTTCTGACGGATGTGTCTAAAAATGACATCCTACTGATGTAATAAATTTTTTTTTTTTTCAAATTTAAATGAAGATTTTTTCAATAAGATGTAACACTAAGGCTGCTCCTGATTTTTTATAAATTAAGTCAATTGTGCTAAACGTAATTACTCCGCTCTTTTAAATTGAAATTAACCAGCCAAACATGAGGTTTAGTGAAAAATAAGTTACACAAATATAGCATTTTCTATTCACAAGTGTCTCTAAAAACTAACTTTATTTTATTCCATTGGAGGGGCTTTTTACAATCTTTAGTAAAGTTTTAAGCACAAGGAATGGTATTCCAAACTATAAATCCCTGAAATCTTGACATTTTTTGTGGTTTCCTATATATATATATATATATATATATATATATATATATATATATATATATATATATATATATATATATATATATATATATATATATATATATATATATATATATATATATATATATATATATATATATATATATACATATTTTCTTACTTTTGCCTTATTTTGAAAAAGTTGGACTAAAACTGCCTTGCGTGTAAGCAAAGTTAACTTAAAGCATATTAACTAAATAAAAAGAAATTTTTGATCAATTGTAAATTAAATTCATTGCAATATTAAATGGATTTAAGTCAGGAATATAAAGTAACAATGTTATTATCTCATCAATTATTTTTATTCAGAAGATAAAGTGCAGCTTCACTCTGTTTCTAACAGTAGCGTTTCGGTACTCGATACGTAACGGCGAAATTGATGTCAATGTTTACGCCATTCTTTATTTATGCTTTTGCTGAGCGACTTTTAAGTAATGGTGTGAAATAAGTCACATTATTTTGTCGAAAATTGCGATTGCGCAGAAATCCTGCCAGAATCACCAACAAAATAAAACCTTATGCTGCTTTTATAAAAATTGAAAGCCTTTGATTTATGTTAAATATTATATTTTTCATAATATTATTTCAACAAATATTCAACAAATATTCAATTTGTTGATATTCAATTATATTCAATTTGTTGATATTGATATATTCAATTTTGTTGATATTTAAAATATTCAATTCAACAAATATTATTTACAGCTTTGTTCCCCGTTTTTTATTCATTAGAGTGGCCTGAAATTTAATTTCTTACTTAAAGTTTGTTGCTTTCTGACACCACGTTCTAGGTGCATAGATTTCAAAGTGAAGTTATTATAGTTTACTTTTTCTCGAGGTCTATTCCCCTCTGCATCCTTCCTGGTGGTGCCCATAACTATAATGGCCTTATTTCATGCAAAACATCCTATAAAGTTCAAACAGTGGAAAGATACGAAATCTATTCAGCCGAAAGGGGGGCGGGATCCTTAAATGTCTAGAATGTTGGACAATAAAAAGCTTCATAAATATTAAGTTAAAAGGGCAAAGTTTATTTTGAATAGTTGAGCATTTGACAAAAAACTACAACATGGTTATGGACGCATCCAGGATTTTTTTTCGGGGGTGGTAATATTTTTGGTGTGGGGATAGGGTTATACAAACTTTATTTTTTTATGATTCGGGCAATTCGGTGGGGGGGGGGTTCCAAATCTGGTAACCACCTGGATATGGCTTTGACGCATAGTCTGTGTTTTTACGAAGAGTCTCACTACTTGTTCAGCTAAAAATTATTTCTGAACACGGTTTGTGTAGCTAAAAATTCTTTATCTCAGAATCATCGTTACATGACTAGGGTGATACCTTAAGGGCTTTTCCTTCCTTTTTTCTTAAGAATTATATTGGTCTTTTCAATAGTTTTTTTTTCCCACAGGCTTGAACAGAATCAGCGAGTCGTTCCAACAGGTATCTGTTGCTGAATTTGAGGTTTTTGCGAGATTGAATCGCTATATTATAGTCTCTAATATCAAATTATAATAACCTAAAGCCTTGGCAATAGGGAATGAAATCATTAAGCATTTAATTGGCTATATTCTTGGTTTAATCTTCATGTGTATCCTTTGGAGCCAATAAGGTGCATGTCAAAGAGTATTCCGCCTTCTAGATTTCAAAAATAATTTTTTTGTATTATTACTGAATATGCCCTATATTTTCATTGAAAAATCGAAACATAATCCCCCTCTAGATTTAAAAAATATATTTTGCCCTCCCTCTCTGAGGTTTTCTTTTGTGCCACTGTGCGCATCGGGCCCAGTAGAATTTGCACGTACCTTACAAGTTACTTTTGGCACTATTTTTTACGTGTACTACGTATTTTTTACGTTACGTAATTTTAATTTTACTTTTTTAATTTTTATGTAACGTAATTTTTTACGTTACGTATTATTACGTTATCTACGTAATCTATTTTTACGTGCACTACGTATTTTTTACGTTACTACCAAAATTAGTTGATACACTTTGTTTTTAAATGCACGATTTTAAAAACCAATTAGTCTAAATTAAAAAAAAGGGAAGTTCATCAACGCATCAGAAATTATCCTCATGCATATTTCATTTGATTGTGTTTTTTTTAAGATTCATATTCCGTATGCTACGGGAAATTTATTTTGCATGGGATTAATTTGATGCTTCCGGATATTCTGCAAAATAGTAACCCAACAACAATATTTCGAGTGGGAGTGTACATAGATAAATCCTTAATAGGAAAAAAAAGTTTTATATGATTAATTTCTTTTGTTGTTAAATTAGACATTTTCGTGTTGTATTCTGTTTTTCGTTCGTGTTTGTAACTCATACTGTTGTTTAATTTCCTTGCTTGTTTGTTACTTATTTATTTTTTTGTGTTTATATGGCCCATGTGCTTTTGAAATACACTTATCTATCTATCTATATATTCCATATGCTACTTCAAATCAAATATATCTTGCCAAAATAAATAAAACAAAAATATCTGATTAGAGTCGGCGCTATTTCCACATAAATATCACACTATTTAAACTTGCGTTTACTATAATTAATAATTTCTGGCATCACATAAAAAAAGCACATACACACACAAATTTTTCGTAAGTCTCACACACAGCCAATACTATCTCAATACTTTACGAAAACTTAAAATTTGAATATTTTACAATATATTTTGCTTATTACACATTGAGATCTATCCTTTTTTTTATCTAACCGCAGTTTTATCACCAGAAAAAAACGCATCAGTTTAAAATGATTCCATTAAGGCCGTATCCAGGGGAGATAGAGGGTTTGACCCCCCCCCCGGAAATGTTTGCCTGACTCGTAAAAAACATAACAAAAGTGAATATAATCGAATTTTTCATGCGTTTTTTTTTATTAGCCCCTGAAAAAAACTGTTTCACCCCCCCCCCAGAAAAGAAATCCTGGATACAGTCTTAGCTTCCATTGCTACCAATAATTGAAGTTTGAAAAACTAGTTTTAGACTAGAGAGGTTTCTGAAATCTAGCCTTAATTTATTTTTCTTTTGCTACTTTTTCATCATTGAATTGAATAAAATGATACTGCTGAAGCATTGAGGCCAAATCCTTTTTTTTCTTTTAAGGAAAACAAAGATTGTGTTCCTAGAGGCACAGCTCTGCTTTACTTTTTATCTTAAATTCCTTCAAAGCCAAAAGGGACCTAGATTCATCTGGAACCTTTTTTTAACCTTATATATCAAGGCAACGATAATAAGGTCGACTTGAAGGATAGTCTGTTTCGGAAACCTCTATAGTGACTATATTTATCACAAATCTATTAGAATTTCGCTGATTTTATAAAGCGTTGAGATCAATCAAATTTTCCAAGTCAAAACCTGATTCTATCACTGGAAAAATTCTTCTCTGACTAGGATCTTCCCATTGTTGCTGCTGATGAGCCGCCGAGTAAGCATCGTGATAATGATTATAGTCTATATGGTGATAATTCTGATCATAGTCATTTTTCCAATCTACCCGATTGATCTGCTGTCCATAAACGGTTAAATCAAGGCTTGTTAGCGTATGACATGCTGAAGAATCATCACTGAGATCTCCAGAGAACAGTTCTTCTTCAACAGAAACAGGTGTCAGCTCTGTACAGCTGTAGCTACTCCTTAATATGTCCGAGTTTCTCTGACAGTAACTATTTTGGTAATTATAATCATGATGTTCGTAATATATATTGTCCCTATTTTCATGGGGAGAACTCCAATATATGTCATTACAAATTTCTGATAAGCTTGGGTTGCTAAGAGAAGGTAAATTGGTTTGATAATAGTCTATGTCTGGGTCAGTATATGATGGTCTAATATCCAAAGTTTTATTGATTTTTTTCTTCTTTACCTGTGGATATGACCTACACGTCCCCGGCTTCAAAGGCTGGGAAAGCCGTCGTTTCTTGTAAGTTCCACTCTCTAACGATTTTTCAAATTCTGGTTCTAATCTCCAAAAACCTCCTTTCCCTGGTTCATCCTTAGCTCGTGGTACTTTGACGAAGCACTTGTTCAGAGATAAATTATGGCGTATGGAATTCTGCAAGAAATAAAGAGTGGTAAGTGTTAAATATTCATTAAAAGTATGAGGGATAATAAAATGAATCTAAAAGGCCTTCTCAAATGGAAACATTGAAAATTTCTAGCAAATAGTTTACTGAAAACAACACTAGAGATCCTTAAAAACTCATTATCCATGTTTGTAATAAGCTTGCTCTCTTTGATACAGGGTCAAATGTAAATGCATAGCAGTCAGATTTGGAAAATCATAAACTGAGGTTTCCCAAGGTGTATAATGAAAATCCCACCAAAAAAAAGAAATCACAGAACAATAGCAATTACCTAGGGGAAGTTTTGGTTACTGAGGAGTCTGGCGTCAGTATCCTTGAGCTCTTTTATGAGACCCTCTTCCCATTAAGAAAAAACTAAATACCCATAAGATTCGCTTTACAGAGCCAAGAAAAAAAATTAACTTGCCATTTGACTCTGTATATTACCGAATCATATTTTACTTGGGGAATGAGGACCTAAATCTGAGCTTAATTTCATAGTTTTTCTAAACCAGTCCCTATAGAAAAAAATTTTCTGAGATTTGAGCCGCTGAACTATGCGGAGGTGAATCTTGAAAATTTTTGGCAAGAGACTAGAATAGAACAGGAAAAACATGCTTTCAGGTTGAAGATTTAAGTTGAAGCCTGATGAAAAATATAAAGATATGCATAACTTAAACAATACGTACAAGTTTGGCTCAATAATACAATCTCCCAATTTTCAAGGCCACAAAAAATTCTAAGACTTAAACTTCTGAACCACATAAGTCCAAGAATCAAAAGATTGTCACAAGAGAGCAGAACTTTGACAAAAAAAAAAAAAAAAAATGACAGAAACATGAAAAACCACATTCCCAAGATGAAGATTTTCTAGTTCTCCTGGAGGACTAAGAGTACCTTGATTACATTTTTGGATGTAGGCAGATGTTCTATATCTTCACACGTGTAGTTAAGGTTTAAAATTTGCCAGAGTCAAACATGAATATTAGTGTTGCCAGATTTTTGAGATATTATGTCTAGATTAGGGTTTGTGTGATTATTTTTGCCATTTGGGCTATTGATTTTTTCTTTAGTGATCAGATTGATTTTCGTAGATTTATACGTGCTATAAATTCATTTATACTAGTTTCAACTGTTATTAACAGTAGAAAAGGATTTTATTTCAGGGAAGAGGATGTTTACAAAAAAACCTTAGAAAACGCATCAAAAATTTGTTTTATAATCATTTTCTTACGTTTATGCGAGTCGAAAAAACGTTTTGGGAGGGGTTCGAACTCCCTAGCTCCCCTGAATACGGCCTTGAATATCGATAACATGATAGAACATCAAATTGGTTCCAATGAGATCATTACTTACAAAACTGTTTTTTTAAGATACTGTTTTTTTAAGTCAAAAACGTATATGAAAGAAGAGAGGTAAAAATACCCGTTCCAGCACTAACACAATCACTTACCGATTATAAGAGCTAAAAATGTAAAATCAGAAGAAGCAAACACGTGTGTCTCCTTTAAGTACTTGCTGTTCTAGCCGGAGAAAATCGCTAGAAAAAATTTCGCAGAGGTCCTATCCCCCGAAATAATTACACCGGAGAGACTCAAAACCCCCTCCCCTATATTTAGAATTTTTTGTATCTTTACTTTTTTTTCGGAAAAAAATAAAAAAGTAACAATCCTAGATTTTGAAAAATGCTGTTTTTGCAAAATTTCTTTTAAATGACGAACTAATATTCTTATTTTGGATACAAAACAGCATCGAAAAGAGTACCAAACACCTGATTTCAATTAGAACCACAGCAGGTTGAACTTTGCATTAATAAAATTGGGGTAGGCGTGTTTTGCAAGTTGATTTTATTAAAGCCTTCTGGTAGTAATCCTTGCATGTTTACTGATAATAGCATATAGCCCGACTTTTGAGCGGTGGCCTTTGGAACCGTGGTTTCTGAAAGCCATGACATCAAAAATTCTTCACATTATGCCCATTGTTTAGCATAATTGATGATAATGAAGAAAAACCATTATGATCTTTATTACACCCCCTCCCATCTTTACTGAAACATTTTATTTATATGTGAATATTGCCGCATCAAACTAAAATTTGTACATAAAATTATAATATAGATAACTTCGAAGACCACACTGCCTTTCCATGACAAAAGTAAAACAGTTCAATATAGGGATGAAACCTTTTTATTATAGGGATGAAACAGTTAAATTTTAAAATTGTGATAACACAGAAATCATACCTGCCAGCTAGGATCAGCCAATTTGTAATACAAGAAATTATCTTTAATCCATTTATATATAGCTGATAAAGTCATTTTATTCTTATAGGATCTCATAGCCATGCAAATGAGCGTAGCATAAGAATAAGGCGGTTTGACGTCACCGACTGTCTTGTAGTCAATCTCTTCTTCTTCCTCCTTAGGCTGGGGACTCCGTGACGGTGGTCTAGGAGAAGTTGGAGGTGTAGGCGGTGCCGATACATGTAGATTTTTTATTATGTTTAGATTTTGAAGCCATGACAGGCTAGTCAAATCAGGGTCAGCTTTGTTTATTGACATGGTACCTAAAAAATAGCCAAGTCAAAAATAGTCAAGTCAGAGTCTGGTTTGTTTAGTGACATTATACCCAGAAAAATAGCCCAGCATTTTATGCATTTTTATTATAGCGCAAGACATCCTTCAGCTAGCAATAGTATGTCAAGGGCTGAAATTATATACTGCTAAAAAAATGTAGTATTTTTTCTTCCTCTTTTGGCGGAAGGAGGCTTTGCTTAGATCATATTATATCTTGCTTTGGAGTATTCGTGATGAAAGTGGCCAGAATAATAACCTTTAGCAAACTTTCCTAAATACTTGGTTGAAAGCATACGATATTCAAACCCAAAATATTTTCCACAAAAACAAAAGAGTGAATTTTAAGTTATAATTTGCATAAATGAGCATCAAACACTGATCAAACATCGAACTTAAATTGAACAGAAATTACAATAAATGGAGGAAGAATATAAAGAAAAAAGGAACAAAAACCTTTTGTTTGTTTGGCCTTTTTTTTAAGACAAACGAAAACACGCATAAGTCGTTCGCTATTATCCGTCACTGGCAGTTCATGTGTTTTTGAATTTTGCGCAAATCGTGAATACAGATGAAGGACTCGTTTTTTTTTCTTCGGCATTTGGTTTAATTCTTCTAATTTTGGCTTTTATTGGATTTTATTCATATTTGGCTTTTATTAGATTTTTTATTGGTTTTAATGGGTTGGTTTCTTCACATTGACTCTTCGCGTTTGTGATTTTCTATACCTCCCTTTTTGGCATTTTCGTTAATTTTTTTTTTGTTTACGCTGAAGAAGAGACGCGGTTATCTTTTCAAAATATTCGTTTTGTGTTTTTTCAGTGTTTTCCTTGGCCTCAAAAGAACATTTTTGTTCGTTTCTTCTTTATATTATGGCAAGCCAATGGGGTGTAAGAAATTATCTTCATGGAGGAACAAAAGCTAAGACGAATAGGAATTAATGTAAAAGATGAAGCAAGACTTAAATTGAAGATTAATAATCGTAATAAAAGTTGGTGTTGCCCTTCGCCAAAGTCATACAAGGATGTCATTTTATGCTTTACTGAAAACTTAATAGAATTTTATTATAAAGGAAAACAGATTTTTTAACATATTCTGTTTTCAGTGAAGTGCAAATAACAATTCAGTCTCCTGGACTTCAGGGGTTGGTAGCATCCCCTTCAACTTTCCATCAACTTTGATAATTGTTAATCACTTTAAGTTTGAACTCACTGTACATTACAATTACTGTTCAATTACACTTTAGTCATTTCTTTATTTATAGTAATATCCTATCTTTCAAGTTTACATATCACGACAGCGTTGTGTTTGATAACGTTGTGTTTGTTTTACGCTGTAAATTTGTTCTTTACTAATCGTGAAAATCGCCTTAACAAAATAAAAATTGTTATCCGTTTACATTTTAATTGTCACTGTATTTGCGTATATTAACAATAGTGCTGCCGTCTAGTGATTTAATAGCAGTCAGATAACGTTAATGAGCAGAAAAAGGATGGTACTTGCAGCAGCGTTGCCAACGCAACACAATTTTACCGTTTTGGTACAATTTAGAGGTATTCGCATAATAATGTACATTTGAATTTTTTTGGCACAATGCGAATTTACCAGTGCACTTTGGTTTTACATGCTCCCCTCTGACTAAGGTATCTGTTTATGTTTTTTTTTTTTCATCTAAAATCTTCAACAACAGTTCATCGTAAGCTTCCATTTTCATTATGCTGGTTAATTTTTCATATTTTGGCTTATAATAAGCTATTGCACTACTACTGTCGCTATATGCCAGAATGTAACTATCGAAGTATTCTTCAGTTTCCAAAAAAATTTGGTCTGAATAGTTGACTTTCCTAGAGGAAGAACGTGGGGCTTCGACCTGTGATTGTTCAGGAAAAGGCCTTCAGAAACGAGAGTTGTAGATCAAAAGATAATAAATACGTATTCCATGCTAAACGGTAATTTACACTAAAGTTGGTATCCACTTAAGGTTTAATTACATCGGAACATATTTATTGTCCAGCAAAATACAGTAAATAGTGAATGTTTTTCACGATGGCCGGACAAATTGTAGTTTTTTTTTATTACATGCTTTTATATTCAGCTTCTAGAAAAAACAGCCCAGAATCAATTGGAAACAAATTATTGTAAAAATCAAAGCCATTGTAGAAAAGAATATTGGGTATATACTGTGATTTATTTTGAGAAGCTCATATTACAATTTGGGTCCTATGTTTGCAATCAGCAATTTAAACAAATTATGAGTACCATCTTTAACGGAAATTAACCGCCAAGTGTGAAACATGTACACATTGCCTTTTGGCAAACGACGCCTTTCTGATCCCTTCAAGCCACTCCCTGAATGATCTCTGAAGGATCATAGGCAAAAAGGAATACAACGTGTCAACATATCTGAAGTGAGGGAAGTTGCGGAGGATGAGTCCCGGATCATTTCAACTATATACACCCCTAAACATGAGTACAATGCTGTTGTCGACGAAGTATAACATGCTCACTCTTATACAAGAATTTACCTATGAAGTTTGTCTATGAAGTATTTATCTATGAAGGGAAGCCCCACCCAGGGAACACTAGGTGGCGGCTATAATCACAATCTTTGCACTATCTTTGTCATTATTTACTTAAAAAACCTTTAGATCCCAACTTTACGGAAACCATATCACACCCGTGCTCATTAAGATTATCGTAATTAACTTTCGTAATTTTTAATGTTCAAGAGCCAATTGCAATTGTTGAATCGCGTTAAACAGCGCTTATTACCTATTAAGTTAATTATTGGATTATTGCACGTCATAGCTAAATAAGCTGCAACTTATTCTTTTATGTATAGAGAAATATTGGTGTATTAATCAATCAGGATAAATTAGATATCCTCTTGTTAGAATCTTTCTTAAAAGGCGCTATGGAGCTGCAAGATTTCTAATTTTTATGGGTTTTCTTATCATTTCAACTATAATTTTTAGTACAATGGGAACACCATTGGCTTATAGAGAAGGAATCTAGATCGTTAGACTTTCAGCATTTTTCCTACTTTCAAATTAATCTTGTAACATTAAATTTGCTGTTCAAGAAACAATCAATAGAGCACAATAATTACTCTAATTACATAAGTAATAGTAAAGGATTACAATAAACTATACTGAACGAAACTATACTGATGCTGAATAAACTATACTAAAACTATGCTTAAATCGATTTCTCCCCTCATTTCCTCCCCTCAAGGGCAAATTTGGAACACTTGTGCAAGGGGGATTCGGGTAGATTTTTGTGTGTAATTGAGCTGATTTTTGGTATAAAAAATTATTTATATTTTCCCTGAGATTTGACCTTTTTTCCCGTATCTTTTCTCCACTAGAGGCAATGTTGGAAAGGCCGTATAGCCAACAGGGTTTTGAGCTGGGACAATCATGTGATGATTTAAGGCCATTGCTTAAATATTCCTTAACAATCAC
The DNA here is from genome assembly GCF_032884065.1 of Artemia franciscana. Taxonomy (NCBI): domain Eukaryota; kingdom Metazoa; phylum Arthropoda; class Branchiopoda; order Anostraca; family Artemiidae; genus Artemia; species Artemia franciscana. The sequence continues at coordinate 23,182,183 of NC_088881.1, forward strand.
GAGTTGAAAGAGACTCAATATTTCAAAAAAAAGCTGTGGATGATGTGGAGTTTTTGGGGCCAAGGGTTTGCAATCCACACCAAAATTGATTTTGGTGTGGTACAATACTGATACAATATTGTACAATAATGATACAATACTGATTTAGATAAGACATAAATAATAGTCCATGGTTCACCAAGCCGCTATTTTATGCAATTTACCCAAGTTTCCTAGTTACCATAGCTGCGAATATAACACTCTCGTAAAATGTGTGGCTCGTTTCAGCGATGTTTAAAAAAAACGGCAAACTTTAGTAACTTTAGTTTTATCATTTTTCAACGTTAAATCGCAGATTGACATTACCGCATAACATATAGTAAAATAAAATAATAGTAAAACAACAAAGTTAATAAGGTATTAGAAAATATTCCTTTATTTATTCCAAGACTGAAAAACAACACAATAGCAGAAATGTAATTATGAAAGCTTGGGACACAGTATGTGAAGAGGTAGAACTGAAAAGCAGAAAACAGACGACTACCCCAATATGACGGCTAGAACTACCGGTATAAAATCCTGTGAAGTGTACAGACAGACGATATTTTAAGGTAGTTTTATTTGAACAGATTTAAAAACAAATTTACTGATTTGGTCAGAAGTTGTCACAAAAATATTTAGTGGAAATTTCAGAGTATTTTCTTGTGGGACACACTATTTTTCCTTAAAATTCAAGAACGACGGCAAAAGAAATTGTAGCTGTCTGGACCATGAGTAACATGCTCGCTTTCAACTAAAATGCATGCATCACGCCTCTGTTTTAAAGGGTTAGGTGCATGATTTGGGACCCTTACCCTTGATGGGGCCGCAAAGACTATATCAACCACAGACGCTTAATCGGGCCTTTCAATTGCCTTGACTAAAAACGCAACCTTGAAGTTTCGACCTGGTGCCAGCCAAGGCTGCACGCTCCTTGGGGCCGGAAAAGATGTCTCGCTACCTCCGCTCCGTGTTGGCCATCAAAGGGGACTCTATAGCTTTTAATTTAGAGTTGAATGATCCCTCCTCTCTAATTTTTAAGACCCTCTATTCTATATGATGGCACATGGGGAAAAAGTATAAGGCCAATGCACTGTTCTTCCAGTGGCGTCAATTAATGAAAATTTAGGGGCTGGGAATGTATTTTTTCATAATTTGGGAGGACAATTAGGCTGTTTTTTTGTATTTTTTCAATGAAAATACCCGAGGAAAAGGTTTTTTTTTCAAAATCTAGGGGGGTCAAAAGTCTAGGGAACACATACCCCCCTTCTCCCCGTTGCTACCAGTGCACTCTTTGCTAAGTCTACGCTTTTACTTTGACTGAAAAATTATATTTTTGTTATACAGAGAAAGTACAAACTCAAACCTTAACAGATGGGCCACTTCTAAAAATGCAAAAAAAATTACTAATAGCACACAACTGTAGGAGTGAATTCAAAGAGTAAAAAAGGGCTATAAAAATTAAGGGACATCCTTTTGTCTAAACCATTAAGTTTTGTAAGAGTTTTAAACTGCGCTCTCCCACAAGTATATTTTTTTTATTACGCTGAAGATCTTTCGGAAAGAAAATAGTTCATTTACCCTCAGTCATAAAATCAGAAGTATTCATATTCTAAACCTTCTTATTCTAAGCCCCCAAAAATTAACAGAAAGGGATTAAAGTCAAGAAATCAGAGAAAATAAAAACAGCTTAGGTTTCTCCTTTCGTTAATGAATATAACGGATCTTACTTGTACCGCAGACTATATAACCGGTAAGAACACAGCTAATCTTCAAGACTGTATCAAAGCTACGTTACGGGGGCATAAACCCTCCTCCCTGAAAATTTTTTATTCTTAAAATTGTAGTAAAACTACATATAAACATATTTTTGATGTGTTTTAAAGTTTTGCCCCCCCCCGATCAAAATCTTGGATGTGCTCTTGCTGATCTTATTGTGCGATTCGATTCATGCAAAAAACTTATTCACCTCATGTTGGGAATGGGATCAAGTAATTGTATTCCGAATGTTCTAAATTAATATTCATCAATTCATAAGCAAAATATTATAAAAAAAGCTATCACGAAAACTCAAAACTTTTCTATCCCATGTCTTAAATCGAGTATCAAATAAAAGTACTAAACTTTCAGGAGAAGAGGAATATTCTCAAGGGGGAAAAACTGTCGGCGGTAGTCCTAATGCTAAAGATTGTCATTCTGAACTTTCACAAAAAAGTATCGTCTATAAAAAAAAAGTTACCCTACGGATTAATGATACATTACATTTAGAATTCCATTTTTGGCGCTAAATAGACTACAGGTGGGTAGATTACTAATCTTGTTACCCTTTCAAGAGCTGTCATAAAAAAAAACTTTAAGCTCTTCAGCCCCCGTCGGAAATAGGAAGTCGGAAGTAAGCAAATTCTGAATGTTCTCTTGCCTGATGTGACTGTAATCAAGCAGCGGCTGCTTCAGCGTCCGTTGACAGACGTCTGGCGCAGGTGAGTTGGGTAAATTACTAATGTATGAATGATGCGGGACAAAAGCCCGCACGCGACGCGTTCTTTCATTTTTCCTGTTTGAAGCACGTGGGTTTGAATTAGATTAAATCAGGAGTTCAACGGATGAGAAAATTCTTGCTTTACCTGGGAAAAGGTGATCTTCTTTGCCAGGGGTATCTAGCTTAATCTTTTAGAGTGCCTATTATTGTTCGCAAAATACCGATGACTGAGCATAGGACGGTTTTGCGCAAAAAAAATAAAATAAATAAACACAAATTCAAAAATCACCAAATATAGATTATATTCAACTAATCACAGACACAAACCTGCACACTATTTTGAAGATGTTAATTTCTTTGGTAAAATTCAAGAAACGATACTTATTGATATCTTGGAAAGTGGTTAGATTAGGAAAATGAAACTTTAAGGGATGGATCTATAGACTATGGGCAGGTATGTCCAAATGTCCTATGTAGGTATTTTGAAATACATACCTCCGCTCTCTAAATCTTTATTAACCCTTAAAAATCTTTGTTTAATGAAAGGGAAACCTTAAAATATAAATTTTCTGCTTAAATGAAGTATAATTAAAGTATCTTCAGCTTCACAACTTTGCTCATTCCCAATTTAAGAGGTTTCAGAGATCTGCAAATACATTTTCTAAATTTAGAAAAGAAACACTGATATGGCTTAAAATTTTTCTCAAACCACGGGAATTGCATTTTCAAAATCAAAATTAAAGAAAATGAAACTGAAATCTGAATTTAATGTACAATATTTTTTTTTGTCAAAATTCCAATAGGCTATAGACCTGTCAAGTAGGGACATTTCTAAGACATAGAAATCAGAAGAGGGTTAACATAGTGGCTTGGCAATACCTTCAACAGTATTTTCTTTTGGCCCTATTGGCCCCGGATTCATTGCCACGGGTTTTATATTCCTAACCTAACCATTTTCCAAGATAGCAAAAAGTAGCTTGTCTACAATTTAACCATTTTTTCCCAAAAATTTGATATTGGCCAAACAAATTAGCGGTTGTTCTCTATTCCTAAATGATTCCTAACGAATTGGACCTTTGGTGAACTCACTGGCTAACGCTCGTCCAATCCATCACAAAATTCGCCTTGGCCTCCTCCCAAGAAAACCCCAAATATTTTTGGGATTGTAATCAAATCTGAGTATAGCCTGAGACGTCCAATCGGGTTCCTTTTGAGAGCCTGACTTTTGGCTCTTCGAGCCAAGCATGAGATCCAGTTTGGCTTGAGCTCGTACACCATATGTTATCAAACCCAACACCATTCTCGTACAAATGAAACCGTGGCATATACCGCAATTCGATTCATAAAATATGTCACAGGTATCTACAATTTTTTTTTTCCTTACTTGGGAAGTATTCAAAATAAAAAGAATGATTTCTTAGAAAAGAAAAAATTATTTTTGTTAATAAACAGTTAAACATTGTTAAGTACAGTTCTATCTCTATAGATCTTGGCCGTGAATAAAATCTGCGATAGTCAGCTGCTCTAGAATTTCGTTTAACCTACTGTTAGTCCATAGTAGAATAACTCTTCGAGCCAAGTATGAGATCATACTTTTGGCTCTTCGAGCCAAGTATGAGATCCAGTTTGGCTTGAGCTCGTAGACCACATTTTATTAAATCCAGCATCATTCTCGTATAAAAGATACCGTTGCCTTTACCACAATTCGATTCATAAAATATGTCACAGGCATCTACAGATTTTTTCCTTACTTGGGAAGTATTCAAAATAAAAGGAATGATTTCTATGAAAAAAAAAAACTTATCTTTTCGGTAATAAAATGAAGCAAGTCAGGTACAGTGCTATCTCTATAGATATTGGCCGTGAATAAAATCTGCGATAGTCAGCTGCTCTAGAATTTTGTTTAACCTACTGTTAGTCCATAGTAGAATAACGAAAAGGCAACAATTGCTAATATTTAATAGAGCTACTGGAATTGTATCAGATAATTTGCTAAAAATTATTGACTTCAAATAAATTTCTTTGAGAAGTCATGCAAACGACCATGTAAAACTTAGTAGATTTTGAGCTTCAGATCTACTAGGTGTTGAATAAGCCCCAATGCCATTGCACATATTGTTTTTAGTTCGGTAACGATTTTTAAGGTTTAAAACCCAGCGTTGAAAGAGTTTATATAATTTCATGGCTGTGGGCAAAGAAGTGATCAAGGAATAAGAACCCACTTAAAAAATTAATATTTCAAATGCGTTCTCCAACCCTTTGAGAAGCCTCCACAGAAATAGCCTTAAATTCCCAGTAGACTTGGGGCAATAAATATCTGACATTTGACGATAAGTATGGATCTATACCCGAAAAAAATCTGGAGACAATCCTGAGAGGCCCCACAATCGTTTAGCCTCGACTAACCCATCAAGAGCCCTTTAAGAAAATTATTATGGGTATATGGTTTCAGTACTGAATTTTAAGTTTAAAATTGTCTTTCAATAACTTCTAGATCCATTTCTTTTTATTTGGTCGCTTTTGATGGTTTTATATTATAGCAGGTAGTAGGGGAGATGGGTTGTAAGGAGATGAGGTGACAGGGACGAAAGATGGTGGGGTGGCTGGGAAGTATTGGGCTGTGTTATGGGTGTGATATGGATATGATATTACTAAAAGAGTATTAATTGTTAATTCGTTCCTTGTTTTTTTTTATTATTTTTCTTCTTCCGTTATTATTATTTATTGTTGTATGAGAGTTGAAGAAAATGGCTAGTATGTTATACTGCACGCTAGTAAAAGCGTTAGATTAGTTTATAAGTATAGTGTCTGCAAAAAAACCAATTTTTTTTCTGCTTTTGAATAAAGAAACCTTAACCAGGCACTCCACCATATTTCACTATTCATCACTATCGCCTTGACAGTGTTAGGCTAAAAGACAGTTTCAGGCTATATAGTGATAGCTGAATCGCTAGCCCAACATTTGAATGATCATGTTAGGAAAATAACATTTGGATATATTCATACTTGCATAATGTTACTTCATAGATAATCATTTATCAATTTGTAAATTAATCCTTTATTTTCATTTAAGAGAAATACTTTATTTAACGTGAGTGGGTGGTATTGCTGGAACCACGAACTAATTCCATTAATATGTAAATAGCTCTTTTCCCCATTCCTTGACAACCAAGTATTTAAAGGGACTTTAATGTATAAGTTTCTTGTTACTTTTATATAAAGCACCCTTTCAACTAAAAACAAAAGCTCAAGTTCTTGCTTGCATTTCTTTCCAGAACCGTAAAGAAGGTTTGAATAATCAATGCTTAATTTAATTGTTTTCAGTGCTAATTCCATTACATTCTTGGCCATGGGTTGATTTAAGACGCGATATTATCTTCGATATTTGGGCGAAGGGAACTGCTAATTTACTTTTTAAAGGTTGGTTTAATTAGGGAAAACAGTCTATGCTCTGTTATTTTCATTGATTTCAATTGCCAAAATATTAAAATAGTTATGCGAGTAAGTAAAAGTAGCCGATTCTCGGTAAATGAGAATTAACATTTAATGAATACTAAAAAACGAAAAGAAAGAGATAGCCTATGTGTGTTGGCTATATATTTTTGACAAAATATTGGAAGTTTGTTAGGGTGGTAGTTGTTGATGTGTTTAAACATCAGGATCTTCTACAAATAGTTACTGCCAAATGTTTATGTACGGCAAGCGCACACGGTAGGCAGGCAACCCTAAAATTCCCAGGAGAAAATATGTTTCCCATATAGTTTTTCCAAAGTATCTTACCATACAATACAAACTCCATTTCATGTTTGTCTTACGGTATTTGAGGTCTATTAGAGTATTTGAATTTATAAGTAGCCGTAACTGCACTCAGGGAGGATGGAGGGGGGGGTATTTTGCTCTCTCTTGAGATATATTACCAGTTAAACCCTCAAAACATTAAAATGGTGATATGCAAATGCATTTTGTTTCGTATTATGAACATATCTCCAGGAGTAATTGTTTGACTTTCCCTCTTAACCCCCAAATCCTATACATATATGCTAATAATATTACCACTTTTCTTACTGAAAATAGGCATAAATGACAGTCACCTATGTTTTTCAAAGGGCTAAGGATGAGGGCAACCCAAACAAATCTCTTATGGTGTTAGACAGGAATTTTTTTCTTTGCCAGAAAAGAAATATTGTTCTCCAAACGGTTAAAAAAATTGTCATTTGCTCTCTCTGATTAGGAAAGGATATGAAGAACCCTACCCTACTTTGTGGGCATCCTTGCTGCTGTTCAAGGCATGAAACATAAATCCAAAAAATTGTGTAGCTTTGCCTCAGAAACGTCAGAGTCCATAAACCATACTTATATATAAGAAAATCCCTCCTCACTGGGAAGAATGTGAGAAAATATCTATAGAATTATCAACGAAACAACTAGGGTATCCTGCCATTAAAAACATGTCTACTAAGATATTAGCTTAAAGAACACAGGGGCACTAATTTACAGATAGCAAAGAAAGTGGAAAGGGACTAAGACTTTTCTTCAACTTTTTTAATGAAGAAGCTAAAAGTATATTTTTCAAGATCTAAGGGACGAATTTTTTTTATGAAAATACCAAAAAGATTGTATCCCAAAACCTAGAGGGCGCCTTTTCCATGAAAATAATGAAAAAGGTGATTCTCAAAATCCCAATCGGCATTCCTGTCAGAACATACGGCTACAAATTATATCGTGAGTCCAACTAATAGATGACGATACCAAAATGCTGATCGCCAAGGTGACATCTTGAAATACATTTTTAAGGTTTAGGGAGGGGGAACTAAAAGACCCTTGCTTACTGTGAAATCTCGGGATAATTATGGCGTTTCCAGTAAGTTCTTAAATTTTACTAATTTTTTGTTTGAAATTGTACTACCTCAAGATAAATTTCTGCACTATATGCCCTGACACAACGGTATACAGGTTTCATAGACATAACTAAAAGCAGTTTTAGCGTCACTAAATGGGATTTTAGTTTGAACTTACCCTGGAAATAATTCAAGGACCCGTGATTATATCCGTTCTACTCTTTGCTATTCACTAAGATTGTTACGCCTGGAAATTCCTCATCTAAATTAACTTGCGCTCTCCCGAGAACTTTCTCAACAAATTCAGATAGATGATGACTACTAGCCAATCATAAACAAGAAAAGTGTCCCGTGGGCGGTGACAAAATATCCTGGAGAATTGGAGATGAAAATTAGAGGAAATATTTATCTATGGAGGAGACTTTTCATTACTTTACAATGACTTAATAATTTTGTGATCTTCGTGATGGTGCCCTGTTCTTATAAATTCAATAAATTTTCTAGTTTATTAATGGGAAATATGACGTAAATATTATATCGTCAAGGTAAGAGTAGCAAATGTAAAAGACAGTGGCGTAAATTCGAGATTTTTTTTTTGGAGGGGGGGGGGGGGTAATTATACATTTCATCAAAATCTAAAGCGGGACAATTTTTGTTTTTCAGCTGTTTCAATGGAAACGCCGAAAAAAGTATTTTTCATTGAAAAAAATAGTTTATTTTCAAAATAGGGTCAAAAATTCTAAGAGGTAAATGCCCCACCCTCAATTAATCCCCCTTTTCAGGTAACCAAGGCCATATCCAGTGGAAGGGGTTATGGGGTTTGACCCCCTTCTCTTCCCCCAAAATTTTTGTCCGACTAAGTAAAAACGTCAAAAAATTCATAAAAACTACTTTTTAATGCGTTCTTTAAAGTTTTTATTTGTAATCCCCCCCGAAAAAAAAACCTGGATGCGGCCTTGTAGGAAACTTTAAATTTTGGTAGAGAGTATTTAAGCAAATCAATCTATCCACGGCTGAGTCGAGACATTGTTTCGGGCTCGGAGTTGTAAAATAATAGGATCAGGGTTATCTAGAGTTGAGATTGGACTCCAGATGCGAGTTTCTTCGTTGTGGTTTTACCTGTTTCAATTGTTTTGATTTTTTCCATTTTAGCAATAGGAATACCAGTAACGGCAGTACGTTTTTTCAATAGCTTAGGGTATTGAAAGCAAAGAGCTGGAGGTAAAGTTATACCGACCCTTTCAAGCAAATTTGTTTTTTGATTTGATACTATAGCCCAGGAGTTTCTGAAACTTCTATTACTGCCAATACCTCTTAATTCTAATTATATTTCGCAGTAACTCCCATTAATTATCAAATAGCCAATATTTATTTACTATTTTGAAGATTTCCCCCTCCCGAACAAATTGGGAGGTATCCAGGAAATAACAACCCATTCATCCACGACCCTTATATCTTAGTATAAAAAAGAGAACCCTACGAAATTTTTTATATGGGAGGTGAACGGGACATAAAATTATGCTTTCATTAGAGAAATAATGAAAAAAATTCTTACCATTAACGTGCTATACCTTCTATTACAATTCAAATTGATCGAATACTTCCTGAATACTTCAAGTAGAGGCACCATTTGGGGGGGTCAGGGGTGGGCAAATCCCACCCCAGATTTTCCAGGGGGGCCAAGCTTCCACCACAAAGGGCCCTTTGCCGGCCATAATAATCCATTATGTCAAACATAATCCATTCTGTCCAATTGAATTTAAATTATTGCACGCCTATTGACCAAAGAGCGTAATTACTTGACAACCCTTGGGGTAATTACGCTATTTGCTATTAATCATTGAAAACTTTGAAAGTAGGTTAGATACATAATAAAATTCTCGAGTTCTGTCAAATGCCCATTTCCTAGATGATTACGCGATACAAAGTGATTCGGGGGGGGGGGGCAAGATGGAGATCATGTCCACCCCAAGATTTGGCCCAAATGGCACCTCTGATTTCAAGCCCTCTTTTCTTCCCGGGGGAAGCCTACCACCCCACCCTGTGTACACTATATAAATTTCATGTTTAATCTATACAAGCTGTAAATTATCTAAGTTGATCATTGTTTAAATGTAAGGTATATTATTTGGAAAAGGAAGCATGTTTGATCCAAGGTGTCATGAATGGATTAGGGTATTAAAAGTTGCGGTTCTGGTGTCCGGGTCAAAATGCTGATTAGTCCCCCCCCCCTGTCTCCCAAAAAACGTCAGGCTAAATTTTACCAAAGTTTTCATTTATTAATACAATTTTTCATTTGTTTAAATCCGACTGTTCTTACTTCACATTGGAAAAGACGTGGAAAGATGAAAATTTCATATTTAATTTGCTTATTTAATTTGCTTTATGATCATAGATGTTAGATAATTTATTTTAAATTTGCGTGCCTAAAATTTCTACACTCGGGACATAAGCCTCCACTGCCTACAACCAACTCTGGGTATTAAGGTGAATTTTTCAGGAAATATCAAGGGGAATGTTAAACAAAATCAAAAGATACTACATGCATGATGGTTGTCAAAAGAGCGTATCAGCAATACATAAGGAACGGCTGAAAGTATTAAGTTGAAACTTTCAGAACATGTCGAAACTTTCAGGGCATGAGGGATCAGAGGACAACCAGCACAACCTAAACTCTTGCTTGTTTAGATCCCCCTCGATGCTGAAGGATATTTGAAAAAAAATCATTTTGTTCAATATAGTGAAAAGGTCTAATAACTATGCCTCCGGGGATGCCATGCCCCCAACAAACCCCGGGGCAAGGAACGTAAATTATTCTATTTGCTTATTGTTTACATAGAGGATTTATCATTGAAAAAGGGGTAATGTTTGATTTTGCGTGTGTCCAAAAAAGCTAAGGGTATTAAGATGAAAGTTCAGTGAATGATGAGGGAGATGTTAAACTAAATCAAAAGACACTACGTGGTTCCCGGCTATCAATAGCATGTATCTGTAATGTCTTAGAAACAGCTAAGGGTATTAACTTGAAATTTTCAGGACCACTGCTACTACTACTATTGCAGCTGCAAATACAACTAGTTGTGACTGTGACTTCTTAAGACTGCGACTGCTTGTGATTATTTTCAGGCAATGTTGAGGGGGATACTGAACAAAACCAAAACACACTATGTGCTTAATGGTTGTCAAAAGGGCGCTTCAGCAGTATCTCAGGAAGAGCTGAGGGTATTAAGTTAATATTTTCAGGTTATGTTGAAAAGAGCTTGAAGGGCAAAGGACCCCCTTGTTCTTTTTAAATACCCTGTCACCACTGATCAAAACTCTAAAATAACCAATTTATTTAAAATAGTCAGGGGTCTAACAACTTTGCCTCCGGGGCTCCCACGTCCCACTCAGCCCCCGGGGGAAAGGGTTATAAATTATGAAACTTGTCCATTGTTTGCATACAGGATTTCTTATTGGTAAGGGAAGAAACGTTTTATCCCGGGTGTGTCCGAAAAGGCTAAAGGTATTAAGGTGAAACCTTTGGGAATGTTGAAGGGGATATTAAACCAAATTAAAAGATTCTACAGGCCGAGCTATTAAAAGGATACATCTGCAATATCTTAAGAACGGCCAATGGTATTAGCTTAAAACTATCAGGGCCACCATTATAACTACTATCTTGACTGAAACTGCAACTGCTTGCGACTACAACTATGACTACTAACCATTACCCACAAATGTGACTACTTGCGACTACGACTACTGGTGACTGGAAGTGCGACTACTCGTGATTGTGACTATTCGTGACGCCTACTGTGACTAACTGCGACTGCAATTGCAACTGCTTGCGACTGTGAATGTGAAAACTTGCATCTGAGACAATGACTGCTTGCGACTTCGACTACTTGCGGCTTAACTACTTGCGACTGCGACTACTAGCACCTGCAACTACTTGTGTCAATGACTACAACTAAGGCCACTTGCGCTTGCGACTGTGACTACTAACGACTGGGATACCTTGAGACCGTGACTACTTGCGACTTAATATGACTACGAATGCATGTGACTGCGACAACTTATGACCACAACTGCTACTAATTGTGACTGCGACCGTCAACTGGTACTGCGACTAATTGCAGTTAAGACTAAAACTATTTGCAACAGCTAGCGTGATAACTAACGACTGCGAATGCGACAACTCGTGACTACAACTACTACTACTTGCGACTTTGACTACTACCACTGATACTAGGGCGGGATTTAAAATGTCGACGCTCCTGTGCCTAAGCGTTTTTGTCACTCTGTTTTAGCAAGATTTTCGGGGAGGTCTCGAAAATTCGGGAATAGTGGGATAGTGGAAGCACTGAACAGAACGCAATTGATGAGCCAAAAGTAATGAAAGAGAGAGGTGATACTAAACTCTCAGTTGCCATTTTTGGGAGATATCTGATAGTTTATAAGGGTCGACGGGATTCCCATGTTGCTTTAAAATAGCTTTTCTGTGAATAGGATGCAAGGTGACGGAGTGCACCTGGCACTTTGACGATAAATAACATTGGTCCAGTTTTGTTGGTAAAAAATAGATCACTGACAATTTATTGCGCCCCCTGGAATTGTGCGCCCCTAGGCCCGGGCTTAGTGGGCCTATCCTGGTTTGACGACTGCAAATACTACTGTAGCTTCTACTACTACAACTAGAACTATTGAACTAAAGCATTCTACTCGTCCAAATGGCATAGAACATGCAGGTTGCCTAAAAGGCTTATGTGCAATATTGGCCATGGTTACTAAGTTGAAAATTTCGGGATTGCTGAGTGTAATGTTTACCTAGATCAGAAGGCAATAGGCGCATCCAATTTGTCAAAAGGGCAAATCTGTATTGATCTCAGGAGTGGCTGCCGATATTAAACTGAAACTTTTAGGGAATGCTAAGAAGGATATTAAACAAGACCATGAGAAACTATATCCATCTGTGTTGTCAAAACGACAGATTTTCAATTTTAACGGTCGGGGAACGGTAACAATTTGAAACATTCAGAGAATGTTGACGAGGATAATGAACTTGAACAGGGTATATGCATCCCAGCTGTCGATGCATGTAACTGCAATATCTCAGGAGCAGCTAAGATGATAAAGTTGAAACTTTCAGGAAACGTCGACTGGGATCTTAAGATAAATCAAAAGACACTATAAGTATCCTTGTTGTGAACATGGTATGTCTCCAATATCTCAGGAATAGTTATTAAACAGGAACAGAGTATTAAAATTAAAATTTTCTGAGAATATAGAACTTAATCGAAATACAAATGCATCCACCCCAGTTATCAAAAGGGCGTATATATAACATATCAGGATCGGCCAGTTGAAACTTTCAAAGATATTGAACAAAATAAAATGATACTATGTTCATCCAGCTTGCTAAAATGGTGGGTGCAATATCTCAGGAACAGTAAAGGGTATTAAATTGAAATGTTCAGGGAATGTTGAAGGAGATGCTGAAATAAATCAAAAGGTAATATTTAGATCCACATTGCCGAAAGGACGTATGCAAAATTTCTGAAAAACGGCCAGGATCTTAAGCCTGAACTTCCAGGGAATGTTGAGAGGGATATTGAACCCACACAGAAGACATTATCTGCATCCAGATTGTCGGATTAATGTTTTTCAATACCAAACCTAACAATGACTCACGCCAAGGTCACAAACAAAAGGGTTTAAAGAGTCAAAAATAAAGAGAGCTGAGTGACGTCTCTGGAACATAATCACTCTCCTATTTTAGTTTCATTCATGTGTAATAGCTTGAGCATTTTCCCAGGAGGATTCCTTCGAGTATATTATCTGTAAATTGCTGCTGAATCAAAATTTTAGGTCAAGAACAGCTCCAAGCCTTGGTTTCAATTTTAACAAAATTCATACAATAAATATATTGAACACAATCAAAGCCAATGTTCAAGTCATCGTACGCAACTTAAGAATTTAGATTCGAATCAGTATATTAATTTCTAAGTCAAAGATCTGAAACGCTGGAGAAACACTCCTTATATTAACCAGTGATAAAATTTTGTCAATAAAAAGTGAACAGAAACTAATTTCGAAAAACTTTCCAAAACAGTAGTTTTTCAAAGAAAAGCAAAGAGCCATATTAAAAAACTTAAAATCAGCAAAAATAAAGTCCTTTTCAAACTGAAAAGGACTTCAAATAACTATAAAAGAATAAATGAAACCCAAAAGGAACAGAAATTAAAATAAATAATAATATCAAACATAAAGACAATAGATACTGGTACAGATGATTCAAGTCAGACTTAAAACGAACAAAAATACTTCGAAGGTAAATTTGGCTACCCCCCTTCCCCTAACAGTAGAAGTTCTAAAGTGTGATGTTCCCTTTGCTTTTTATTGAAAACAAAATACGCTTAAAAAGACATGTCTATTGATAGCTTTAGAAAATAAAATTAAATAAAATCTTTAACGGATTTCTATGAATCAATATAACTGTATATTACATATCCAGTTTATTTTCATTAGTTCTTTCCAGTCATCTTGAATACCATAGTGATTTATGTTTTATTTTTCGCTTATGTTTTGAAAAATTATAGCACACTATTCAAAATGCATATAGTTATCAATAACACGCAAATGACCAGTAGGCTTTAGAACTTTTAAGTAAGACACAGGTCGGACTCTGATATTGGAAATGAATTCACCCTCACGGACTCAGATCCCATGTAGTCACTTAGCTCTCCTTCTTGAAAAATAAATTATCTTACCCTCTATAACGGCGTTGGATGAACACTAAAAAGTATTGTAATTTAATGTTTGGTTTCATAAACTTTGACATGCAACATTTTACAGTGAACCTTCTGTCTTTGAGGAGGGAGGGTATACACGACTTTCTAAGAAATTAGTGCTTCTAAGGGCCTTAGAACTGTGAAAATCCCTACGGCCTCTACGGCGGCTAATCTCCTTAATTTCCTGCATGACAGTGAAAGAGCACCTTGGTATTTTCCCGAGAGCTTGAAAACATCATGGAAATGTCTGGAGTCAGCGTGGATTCGCTCTTTGGAAATTAGAATTCCAGGAGAAATTAACCAATAGCAACAAAGAAATTAATAAGCTAGTTTTGCTTCCACTTTTATTAGTCTGAATGTTTAGCATCAAAATAAAACGGAAAAAAAATTAAAGGAAATGAAATTTTTGCGTAACAAATATATTCCTTTAAGATGTGCAATAAATTTCATTACTGAGTTTAGTAGTAAATCATTACCTTTGTCTTAGTTGGCGTAGTGGCTTGTCTTAACTAGAAAATAACGGCAATAAGAGTCCTTTATTTTTTTTGGCAAAAGCCTGAGTAAGATTAGTAGTGCGAACAACACTGAATTATAGCTCTATTCCCTTTTCTTTCTCATCTTAGTATTGAAGCAATACCCAGGGGCGTAGCTACAGCATTTTATTGGGTGGTAAGAGGGGTCTCCATCCAGAGAGTCAAGGGATATGGGCTTTGTAGCAATTTTTCTCCAAAATATTGGGACATTTCCCCCCCCCCGAAACGACGCCACTGGCAATACCTGTTATAGAACCTAAAATTTTAAGGAATCAAAAGCTGGGTATGGCATGGGCTCTTTTAGTTTTGTTATATCTTCTAATGGGGAAACTAATAAAGGAAAGGAAGGCTTGACCTCTTCTAATAGTCTTATGCATGAATTAAGACAAGGCAGGATCTGCTCCTCACAATCACAGGCAGCGCAATAGCACTTCCTAAGAAAAGAACTTCTAGAAAAGACATCTAGATGTCTTCACTTTTGTCTCACCACCACTGGGGTCATCAAATAAGTGTTTTTACTAGTAGCGGTAGGTGTATTCTAAGGTTTTTTAAGGTTCTTCTAAAATCTTCTTCTTCTTTTAATGTTAGACTACTATGTTTTTAGAATCTGTGTTTTAGAACCAATATAGATAATTGTCAAATGATAAAATTCCGTTATCATTTGTAACTATATCATATATTAAATCAGGTAGAATCTAAATTTTTCCCTAAATCATAATTCAATTCCCTTTACTATCAATTGGAATGTTTAATGTCAAGAATCTTATAACTCGATGTTTTCAGGTTCACTTAATCACGGCCTTAATCCCATCTGTCAAAGAGTTGAATTGATATTGAAGCAACGTTACAAACACATTTTCAGACAATTTAGTTTCAAATTGCCTATTGAAGAATGATCTATGAAATAGAGGCTTTTATATTTAAAGTTTGTCTTATGAAAATTGGATTTTTGTATAAGGAACATATCTTCCTTAAAGGAGAAATTATAGGAAAGCCTTATAAATCAATTAGACTATGAATTTCAGTAACTAAAAAGAGTTTATAAATACAGTACGATAATAGGAAAACTATGATGGCCCATTCTTCAAAGTAAAAACATTTAAAAGAATTGAAATTACTTAAATTTGAAGGCGTATCTTGAATTAATTAACTTATTTTCCATCAAATTCAATACTTTAATAATCTCCCATCCTCAAGTCCTTTAATACAAAAAATTGTATTAATAGAAGGTTTATTTCACGTTCTTATCACCCGCTCTCTTAAGGCTAATGGTCTTTTTTGTTCCCGCCCAATTTCTGAAACAGATTCTAAGAATCTTAATAACGCCACTGCTAGTATCTATTCGATAGCAAACTCGTTTATGAGACTTGACAAAAACATAAACCAGTGGGAGAAAAAAACAAAAGATGTTTGTTTAGTAAAAGCACGTTAGATTCTACGGAGATTAATTTAGATGAACAGGTTATGTAAAAGAAAATATACCCACTGCTGAGCTAAAAATAGTGTTTTCTTTTGCACATCAATTTAAAGGGTAATCCTATATTTTTTCGCTCAGAGATTTTGATTCGATGTGCATTGAATGCAAATGGTAGAACTTGTACGAAAAGTAGACAAATCTTTTATTTTCGAGATGGGTGTCTGTTTTGAAATGTAAAGCGTGAACTCTCCCAAACCTCAACCGAGACCGAGTCCGTTTGGAAATGAAAATTGTTTGGCTATTGGGAGAACCCTTGGGTATTGAGAATTGCAAGCAGTTAGCCAGGTGGGTGAAACACCCACCTGGCTATTTTCTTTTAATCTCCAGTTCTCGAAGTCCACCAGTCCCCAAACTTAAACCTCGTCATGTTACTTCTGAATTCCTTTTTACAAATTGTGATGAAAATGAAATAATTATGAGTATGAAATAACAATCCTGTGGAGTAGATGAAGTATCGTTAAAAGTTGTTAAAGCAACAAAAACAATTGTTATTTCTATTTTGACTCATCTGATTAATTTATCACTTGAAGAGGGAACTTTTCCAGAAAGACTTAAATTAGCCCGAGTGCTACCCCTTCACAAAGGGAAGTCAAAAAATGAACCGAGTAATTACCGATCCATTTCTATTTGACCTTTTTTTTTCGAAGATTTACGAGAAAGTAGTCCATGAAAGAATGTATGATTACCTCCAGGAGTAGAATCTTCTGTGCGATACCCAACTTGGCTTTCGCAAAGGACTTTCTACGGATATGCACCAGCTATCTGGAATTCAATCCCCTTGGAAATCCGGAACTCAAATAGCCTTACTACCTTCAAGCGAGCAGTGAAGGGTCGTTACAGAAATACTGTTTGGATTTGAATATGCGGTCCTCCTCTTTTCGGTCTTTTCTTTTCTTTTTTTTTTTCTTTTCTATCTCTTCGTCACTCCCCTTTTTTCTCTTTTTTTTTCTTTTTTGATAAATCCAGTTGATTCGTTGTTTCTGTTAGTTGATTGTTTAATTATTCTTTAGTGAAGTTTCTGCCCTAGTCAAGCACTTTTGTGCTTTCCTGGCAGATTATGTACATGTAATTATGTGTTTTTTGTTTAAATATATATGATTGAATTGAATTGAAGAATTCCTGCGAACAAAACTCTAGCACAGCTTGCATCAAACAATAAGTGCGTAATTGGTAATTTGATGTGTGTGTGTAGACTTGTTCCTGTGTTTGCGTACGTTTGTGTTTTTGTGCTCCTCAATCTCATCCTGCTAAATAACTAAGAAGACTAATCCGCCATTCCATCATAAATTTACTATGAAAAAGTAGCATATAAACAGAATTGATGGAAATAAAACTAATTTATTGGGAAGATAACAAGATGAAAAGTTTGTGTAAAACGAAAAACTCAATGCATACCCGTACTAATGAACTTATTTTGGAAGAAATATAGCCTCTCAGGCGCATACAGGTTAAAGCACATAAAAAATAATTTTTATTGAAATAGAATAAAAGCGATAAAAATAGAAGAAAAAGTTCGGGATTTCCCAAAAGGAATTTAAAAACCCTTGTCCATCGTATCTGCCCCCATTAAAATACAACAACGAAAACAAACAGTCCGCACATGCAAAAGTAAACTACCCAAA
This sequence comes from Artemia franciscana, assembly GCF_032884065.1. NCBI lineage: Eukaryota > Metazoa > Arthropoda > Branchiopoda > Anostraca > Artemiidae > Artemia > Artemia franciscana. The sequence goes on from NC_088881.1 coordinate 23,199,923, forward strand.
GAAAAAGGATGAATGTTTGAGAGGTTTTTCACTCTCAGAAATCATATACCTCAGGTGGCTAGTACCAAGCATGGCAGAAGTGTGCCAAGCATAGCGGAACTGTGAGAACAGTACTAAGAGTGAATGATCTGTGCCAAGCATGACATAAGTATCCCAAGCATGGCAGATGTCTGCTAAGTCTGATACAAGATCGTGATTTCATAGCAATCTGGGAATGTACATTATACAATTAGGCTAGTGAGTTAAGTAATCAAAAATTAAAGAGCCATTTGAAACAGACGGACAGAAAATAAAATCAATGATCTAAATGTGAAACGGTCAAACATTACTGTCTATGCATAATTGACTGAAAATGAAGAGAAATAAAAATAAATAATTATACCAAACATAAAAGAAATGGGTACTGCTATATACAAATAATTAAATCCTAAACGATTGAAAATTAAAATGAGTGCTAAAGTTAAACCAAAAAGGACACAAATTACTGCCCATAGGAGTTGGGCTAGAGTTCCCTTCTAATCGTAAACCAAAATAAAAAATTGTCGCTAAATAGAATCTGTAAACCTTAATTGTTGATGCTTCCTGTAATTAGTATATTAAACACTAAATAATTATACATTACACATTCAGTTCATTTTCAATATCTTTCCAGTCACCTTGATTTTTATAGGTTTTTTTTTTGTCATTTGTTTGGAATTAATAAGATGAAAGCTATTTTCCTTGTAATAAGATTAGGGCGTTAACGTTATTTTGTGTTAGGGCGAGATGCACAAGATTTCGGAAAGAAACTTAATGACGCTTTAATTAAATACCAAAAATGAACGAATTGTACAGAAAACGTAATAATTGTAGGAAAAACTATAAAAATCACAAATATTAAGCCCAAGTAACATACAAGAAATTTATAAAAAAAACTAAAATTGTTTGTATTAAATGTATTTAATATACTTCAGACCAGATAAGAAACTTCATTATTTTTGGACATTGACGAAGAATGAGACAGAAATTTATGGAGGAAAAAAGAATTTTCCTTGCCAATATTTTTTAACACATTTTTTTTATCAAACACGAAGATTTATCTATTCCAAATCAGACCAAATTATTTCTTCAAAATCACTGTTTTCATGCATTGAGTTCCTGGTAAATTCACTGTTCTCCCCCGATCCCTTCTGTGCGTTTTTTTTCTTGCTGTTCACTTCAACTCGACTCAACCTTCTTTTTTTTCCTCTTTTTATTTCTTGAGACAAGCTTGAGTCCTTCGGTTGGTGGGCTGTTGTACATTTTACAGACACAGGTTCTCTGATTTCCATATTCCTTGCAACCCTTGAGTCTAAAATTTCAGGAAGTAAGGATTCATTCCAGAAGGCTTCAAGCTTCGGAAATATTTTTTCCCAGTAGTCTTTCGATCGGTGAACTGTAATTATTTCCCAATCCTCAATAGAGTTATAAACTATTAAGTGGCGTACCATTTTATCCAGTATCCCGAGTTGGCCTTGTATCTGGGCGAAATACCTGTGATTTTTTTTAGCTGAAGACCTTCACTGGATAATTCAAGAAAAAATGCTTTAACTAAATTTTTTGACTGGGCCACATCATAAATGGTTTTGAACTCTGGTATATTATGCACCGTTTTTATCTCTATAGGTGTGCCATTAGGGAGCAGTCCATCTACAGATGCAGCAAGATACTGATACTGTGGATGCACACTGAGTCCTATTTGATCTCCCTTTACGACTTTTAAGTTGAATTTGTTTTCATATGCTTCTAGTGCCACTACTTCTAAATCTAAGCCCTTTTTCATTAGGGCAGAGCAGAATCTAGGTCCCAAGTTTCGAATTTGCTTAACAATTGGGGCAACTCTGGTGCTGTTTTTTCTGGTTGCAATTCTGTGGAAGTAACTACTAGTTATTCTCTTAGATCTTTCTTCAACCCAAGTGTCATTTTTGGATTGACCCTTGGTACTGTTGAACAAACAGCTTATACTGGCAAAATCCAATTTTAAATTCTCGTCAGTATATTTTTGTATAGCCAAATTCATTTCATCAGAAGTCATGTCTGGCTTATTGCAATTTGGTCCATAGTCACGATTACCAAAGTTATAGTTTCTATTTTTTAACTTAGCAACGTGTTTTCCTCCAAGAGCACTATAATAACTGGTCAAATTACGTTTAGATATTACACGGAGCTTAGCCGTTTTATTACAATATTTTTTTGTTACGCTAGAAGGACTAAGCCCAAAAATATTTTTCCAAGCTAATTGATGCCATTTTGGACCTGAATTATAAGCAAGACTTGCTCCATGAACTCTTGCATGATATGAACCTCGTTTAGACCGGCTTATTTGCTTTTCTCCGATGAATTTAGCAACAACTGACATGTAGCTTTCAGCTAAGTTTGTAGTTGCGTCATTTCGAAGCTGCTCTGCTTTTCGACACACAATATCGACCTCTGTCATAACATCTTCAAACACCTGCAGGGGAAAATTATTCCACCGATCTTCTATTTTACTATTCACGGCCAATTCAGCAATCTTAGGACAGCCAGAATCACATTTTGTGTGGTTTCCGAAAACATGGTACGGACCTCTTTTTAACAAGATTTTCAATTCTTCTGCTGTTCCATTATTTTCAGAATTTATTTTTATCGCGCCCCTTAAATTTTTTGTCAGTTGCTGTATAATTCCTCGGGGAAGACATTTTGTGTACAAACCTTTTTTATTTTTGCACAAATTATATAGATGGGCGGTATAGTTTTTTGTGACGTGATTTGCACATTCATGTTTCCGTATGTTGGAACCGTAGGAAACACTTTGTTTTAGCTTATAAAAAACACTGGAATCACCGTCACCGATAAACTCTAAAAACTGTAATCCGTGCATCTCCTCACTGGAACGAAAGCCTTCAACTAGAATATCTGTTTCCATGCTCCTTGAATTTCCGTTATAATTCAGAAAGCAGAAATGATCTTTGGGAATTACTTTGGCGTTTGCAGAAGAAAAACATATATAACAGTATTTATTTTTTATGCCAACATATAACAGTTTTTTCGAAAATGCATCTATGATAACTGCAACACATCCTTTGGCCGAATAATCGTGTCCTTTGCTACGCTTATTCCAGCCTCCATCACATATCACTTTTGTCCAGTATGAGTCCTCCTTATACCTATCATCATGAATGGCTGATTTTAAGGCCTCTCGTCCATTTTCTAGCAAAATTTCCGATAAACTATTCATCCAAGCATTACCAAGCTGCCTTTCCATACGGGAATAAACTATTCGTGACATTGGTTTCACTCCAAGCACCCCGAAGAATTCACACAGTGTAGAATACCCTCCTCCACTACCCATGGCTCCCCAAACAGCCTTCGAATTCAAGCAGCCTTTAAGACTTGATTTTTTTTCGGAAAAAGCAACCTGTGTCTGGTCCGTAAAACTTGAAATATATTCTTTTACGCTTGTTGCTGGACATTCTGGTTCACCTTTAATCCTCTTTTCCCAGTTACACTTATTACACTTAACTTTCAGTTCAGTTTTCAGGCCTTTCTTTTCTAATTGCTTTATAATCAATTTTCCGTGATCGCAACTGATTTTGTGTCTGAATGCTGAAATTACTTCAGCAAGGAAATACCTTAGATTCACAATGCAGTTTCCATCTGGAATTCCAGATAAGTCTATCTCAGTATTCGTATCGGGGCAATCAACACCGTAAGAACCACTACCGTTTCCCAATTTATTTGAATCGTCTATGAGAGGATTTGCTGAAAATTCTTCTGAAATTTTTGATCCATTTGACAAATTATCTTTATCTTGTTCTCCAAGCAGCACCTTTCTAAAAAAAATGAAAAGAACCATAGAAAAAAAAAACAGCGACCCGGCTCAATAGTAAACGAAAGTCTAAAAAACGAAATTTTGATACTAATAAATACGTCAAAAGAATCGGATTTTAATTAAATTTAGTCCTACCCATCAAAAGATAAGAGCCTGAGAAAATTTGTCTTATTTTGGAAAAAAGGGGGAAACACGCCCTAAAAGTCATAGAATTGTTTTGCCAGAAGACTGATCAAGGGTGTGTGTTTATTTGTTTTTTGTTTTCTTTTTCCCAGGGGTGATCGTATCGACCCATTGGTCCTAGGGTGTCGCAAGAGGGCTCATTTTAATGAAAATGAAAAGTTCCAGTGCCCTTTTTAAGCGACCAAAAATTGGAGGGCATCTAGGCCCCCTCCCACTTTCATTTTTTTCTCAAAGTCAACAGATCAAAATTTTGAGATAGCCATTTTCTTGAGCATAGTCAAAAAACATAATAAGATGTCTTTGGGGACGACTTACTCCCCCATAGTTCCCGGGGGAGGGGCTACAAGTTATAAACTTTGACCAGTGTTTACCTTGACCTGATGCCCACTCAATTGGACAATCTGTCTTGGCTTTTTCTACAATTGGCCATGACTTGACTTTTCCCATAACTATTCCTTTTAATTAAAAGTCAACGGTTGAGGGGTTTTGGCTGAGGGGGGGGGGTAGAGGGGAGGGAGCTACGTTGAAGGATCTTTACTTAGAGGAATTTGTCACGGGGGAAAGAAATTCAATGAAGGGGCATAGAATTTTCTAGCATTATTAAAAAAAAACACTGAAAAAATAATAATGAAGAAGTTTTTCAACTGAAAGTAAGGAGCAGCATTAAAACTTAAAACGAACAGAAATTATTACGCATATGAGGGGTTCATCTCCTCCTAAATACCTCGCTCTTTCCTCTTTCCGCTAAAGTAATTTCAACTATATATTCTACGGACTTGGTGATTCTAGGGTCATTCTTAAAGAACCGGGAGAAAATTTAAGCTTTAGTGTAAAGAGCGAGGTATTGACGAAAGGGCAAACCCCCTCATATATGTAATACAAATATACAAAGTTCTAGGTGCTTTTATAAGTTACGAAAAATTGGAGGGCAACTAGACTTCCTCCCCCACCCCATTTTCTTCAAAATCGTCAGAACAAAAATATGAGAAAGCCATTTAGACAAAAAAAGATATGCAAATTTCGTTGTGCGGTGAGCCAAATCAAAACATGCATTAATTTAAAAACGTTCAAAAATTACATAAAAAAAAAGGTTTTTTAACTTCAAGTAAGGAGCGACATTAAAACTTAAAACGAACAGAAATTATTCCGTATATGAAAGGGGTAGTCCCCTCCTCAACGCCTCGCTCTTTACGCTAAAGTTTCTTATTGTTTTAAAAAGTATAGTTGTGAGAAAGAGTCAAACTTTAGCGTAGAGAGCGGGACATTGAGGAGGGGACTACCCCCTTTCATAAACGGAATAATTTTTGTTCGTTTTAATGTCGCTCCTTACATGCAGTTAAAAAAAACTTGTTTTTTTATTTAATGGACAAGAGGGAATGAAACTTGTATATGTAATTTTTACTTACCGGTATTTTAAATTCAGCCACCTTTTGTTGATAATTTTCTTCCTCATAGCTCAAATGTCTTATTGACTTCAGTTGACAAGTCAACAGCTTTAATCAGAGACACAATGCCTTCTAGGCGTAATGTCTAAAATTGGATAAGAATCCCGCCTTTTTTTCTATTGGCTGATAAAGAACGCTATTAAGCCGGAAACAGGGGTAAAATAAGTAAAAAGTAAGCACATTTTGAAATTGTATTTTTCTGATTTTGCTTTCAAACTATTTATGATAGACATCAGAAATTTTCTGTAATGGTTGTAGATTATAAAATCTACATATGATCCAAAATTCTACCCTCTGGAGCCAACTTCATACCTTCTAGCAATAAAAATGTTGAAAATTAAAAATAATTTTTTGCACCGTTAAAAATAAAAATATAACAATTCTGCAACCAACATTTTTTTTTAAATACTGGCAGGATGAACTAAAAAAAAAATCTACTGTCATTTCCCATCCACTAAATTTTTATTCACCAAACCAAAATAACTTGATTTCTTTTTTTGCACAATAGGTAAAGCATATACAGAAAAAGTGAAACCAACATTTTTTTCCTTTTTAACTCGAGAGTCATCAAAAAAAAAATCAGTTCAAAATCACCTAAATCGCAGAAGTTATTCATGATTTTCTATCATAGGAGAAATAGCATTGGACACAAATTAAGACCATTAGCCTTAAATAGCACGACCTGATTATTTATCTGTTGGACTCAATGAGTCTATTTATTCTCTTGTGAGAGAATAAATTATGTATCTGTTGGGATATAGGCAATATGTTCCGTCTGTTAAAAATATCACGTCTATAAGGGAGTTAGTCTCCTTCACAATAGGTTGCTCTTTACGCTAAAGTTTTTTTTAGTAATTTCAACTATTTATTCTACGGCCTTTGTTATTCAGGGGTCATTCTTAAGAAATTGGGACAAATTCAAGCTCTAGTGTAAAGAGCGAGGTATTGAAGAGGGGGCGAATCCCCTCATATACGTAATAAAGATACACAAACATAGAAGGTCATTACGTAAGTTAATTCGTAAGTTATGTATGTTTATTACTAACAAAAACCATCGTAAAAAAAATTCTAGTTGAATTTTTAAGTAACCAAAAATTAGAGGGCAACTAGGCCTCCCACCCACCCCTTTGTTTTATCAAAATTTTCCGATCATAATTACGAGAAAGCTATCTAGCCAAAAAAAAAAATTAATGTGCAAATTTCGTTTTAATTATTCATGTGCGGTGAGCCAAAATCAAAACATACATTAATTCATAAACGTTCAGAAATTAAATAAAACAAAGTTTTTTTTCAACTGCAAGAAATGAGCAACATTAAAAATAAAAACGAACAACAATTGTTCCGTATATGAAAGGGGTTGTCCCCTCCTCAACGCCTCACTCTTTACCCTAAAGTTTTTTATTTGTTTTAAAAGGTAGAATTGTGACAAAGAGTCAAACTTTAGCGTAAAGAGCGAGGCGTTGAGGAGGGGACAACCCCTTTCATATACGGAACAATTTCTGTTCGTTTTAATGTCGCTCCTAACTTGCAATCAAAACAAACTTGCTTTTTTTTATTTAATAACCAACTAATAGTTCAAAAACTCAAGAAAGCAGAGACACCACAATAACTACAAAAGCGATTAGAAAGAGTCAATTTAGCAACAATTCAAGAACCAATTACTGATTAAGCAAAACACGTCACCACCTCCAGTGTATTCTACCAATGTATCAACATTGGTTGATCAAGATTGCTTGAAAAGATGTATCAACCAAGCAACTAATAGATATATGTCAAGCGTAAAACCCTGCACAAAGCCAGTAACCCAGCCAAACCAAGAATGGAAATATACGAACACTCAATACGTAATTCTGAGTATATTAACGTGTTTTAGTGCACATAGGAAAATATGTAGAGTGTATCTACCGAACGATGCATTTGTTTTACCTTTTTGAGCGCGAATGTTAAGCCTTCTGAAATTTAATGTTTTTTTCTTTCTCTTTCCAAATAAACAAATGAATTATCATGAACATCGTGCCAGAGCTTAATCCCAAATCGCCACATTTTGACAAATGTGCAAAAAAGCATTTATTGTGCATTAACAACAACGTAATATAGAAATACCTAACACTTTTGACCCAACAACTGATGAATATGATTCAGAAAATGTCACCAATTTTTTCAAGAAATAAGCCTGTGGGATCCAGCCGTATTAAACCATTATCTTCAAATTGCGTCTAAGAACCCAAATCAAACAAACCCGTTAACTCAGCCAACTAATTCTGATTCTTTTTCAATAAGAGTAACAACAGATATAGGATCCCTTTTTATACCTTTGACAGAACCCTTTCAAATAAACGAGTTTATTGGCCAGTTAAGACGGTTTATTAAACAATTAAATCTTGTAGGGTGTAAAAAATTGTCTCCCAATTCAATGGGATATGGCGATGGTTTAAATAGCTTCGGTGTCAAACCATTAACTCTACACACACTTAGGGAGGGGAAACGCAAAGAAAACCTTTTTGTGCCTTTGACAGAATCCTTTCAAATAAACGAGTTTATTGGCCAGTTAAGATGGGTTATTAGACAGTTAACTCTTGTAGGGTGTAAACAATTTTCCGCCAGTTCAATGGGATATGGTGATGGTTTAAATAGCTCCGGTGTCAAACCATTAACTTTACACACATTTAGGGAGGGGATACGCAAAAATTTAAAATGGTTCCAATTGAAAAAGCTGATAATATCAATGACTAGGAGCACAAATTTTAAATTGCTAGTAAAAATGAGAAGATAGAGATAGCGACCATACTGGCAGACTAATTTTTTATTGGCTACCGTAACAGTTGAACGTAGACTACGCCTACCCCAAAGCAACAACAAGGGGAAAGAACATTCGGATAAGAGCCGTCAGCTGGCAGAAACGGTGGATGAGGAGAAACCATTTTTTTCCCAGAGAAACGGGAAAAACGGGTACAATAACGGTAGGAATCAGCTAGAAAATTGTGCTTCTAGACAGAAAAAGAAAAATACCTTGGAAGGCTTTGACTGGCAAAGTATATCGACTGAGCTGATGCAATGATATAACTATAGGGTGTTTGAAAAAAAAAATTCGGGAATCTCCTCGTAGTGAAAAATAACGTATCCCCTAGTTCCCGAAATTTTCCAAAAACATGGAACAAAATAAATACTGCAATGTCTACGACCGACAAAACCACAGAACTTCCAAAGAAAGGCATAAGAAAAGACTAAATCCTGACGGGACTTCAAAAAAATAGTTCACCAGCATAGTGGGAGGGTCTATACTAGTGCTTAATATGCTTTAATTAATAGCTTAAATATGCTAGTTCTATAAGTTACAAAGAAACTAAACGTTTCGAACGCTAAACAAAAAAAAAAATTATACCGAAATTTCTTTGCTTTTTTTCTAATACTTTTAAGAGATTCCATATGTTACATGAAGTGTAAAATTGACAAGAAAAGAAACTAAAACATATATTGATCCCTGGTGTCATAAATCCTTAGTTGATTCTAGTTCCTTCTAGCTAATACCAAACATCTTAGAGATATTAATAGAGGAATGGAAAGTTGTAACAAAATCAGTTTAGAAAAGGTACGGGCAGATAAAAAGTAACTTATAAGGGGGAAAATACAGACAGTCAATGGGGGCGAAAAAATGTAGCCACAAATTTAACCCTGCTGACGGAGGATGGTATCCTGAGCGCGATGGGAACTGCACTCATATGATAATCGAATGCAGCAAAGTACGGAAGGGCTGGAGGAAGGAGGCAAGGAAAGCCTAAGAAAAGGGACTCCGATGGGAAAATGTCTGGAGCTAGAAGCATATACGTCGGCAAAAAGTTCAGGCGCTTCCAGAACTGAACTGAATGCAAAAGCTGCATAAGAAAAAAGTCCAAGGTTAGATCAAATGCCATGGCTACTCGGACTCATGGACGTCTATGTGAGATAGATCTAGTTCTTTACTATTACCCTCAGGAACAACCAAGAAAACTCAGGTATAATACTTGACAGCAAATAAATTGTTTTTCCTCGGATTCTTGTAGATTTTGTTACAGAACTGATACATTCTCACGGAATGCTAGGATCACACGGTTCAGTGAAAAACTCTCGAGAGAGTAACCCCTGGTTCCCACTGCTACGATTTCACGCAAAATCCTGCGACTTGCGACAAATAACACAAACCGTGCGACAAACGACGCAAAACCATCCGTTTTGTTGCAATGTCGGATGCGTTGAATAATTTCAACTCAGGCGACAAATCGCATGCGTTGTTCTGATGAAAAAAAAAATCATAACCAAAGTCATGGAGCAGATAGAAAAGCTAATTTTGGCTGATAGGTGCCAGCTAATATTATATTCCGAGGATCACGATGTGATCACGAGTTTGAGAGCCAGATTTGAATTCTTCTAGAATTTGTCGCAGCGACGCAAAAGTCTGCGTTTCTTTGTGAACCTCCATCCGATTCTGTCGTGCGTCTGTTCCGCCAGGAAAAAATCGTGTCGGGATTGACGCAGCAGTGGGTACTATAAGTAAAGGAAAAAGAAATTTTCAAACTCACGAGGGACCGAGTAAAAGCAGTTAGCGAAAACTGCCACACTTATCTACTTAGAAATAGAATCCCTAGGACTATGCAACTTCTGCTCAAAAAGACGTATAAGCAGATATATCCGTTTAGGATAGTTATTATTAAATTGGCCCACCCACATCGTCAACCAATTGAGCTGTTGCTCCAGCGCGTTAATCAATGAGTACTGATTCATTGAGTACTTAATACATTATATAGAATAATCATTGAGTACTATACCAAATCTGTGGTATTAGGTACATTGAGATACATTATGACAAATTTAATTGTGCTTTTATATTATAAGCTTCTGAAACTAAAATGAAGAAAAAAGAGAAGAAGTTTGGTCAGCTTCTCAAGATAGGAAGGTTAATTGAAAAATTTAAAATTCATGGAAATAAATTTCTACAGCGGGATAAATTATCTGAACAATTTAAACACAACTTTCTTGATTATTTGCCAGTTAAAGAAAGAATTGTAAACGATGAGTTGTGCTTTCAGAAAAAGTTCAAAGTTTTCAGTATTTATTCATTCCATTATAAGCCATGAAAGAAAAAAGAGCAATTCTTAATCGACTAGCAGCGCTAAGCAGGAAATCAAAAATCAAAACTGATCTTGAATTTCACTTCATAACGCTCTCGATAGAGCCACTTGTGAAATTTCGGAGAAAATTCGTAAGTTTGCTAAAAAAAAAGAAAAAAAAGACTTACTACATTCTATTATATTGTCGCAAGGTAATTTCTTTCCTTCACAACTTGATAAGCCTCAATATCTAATAAAATACTTAGATTCAATAGCAAGTGGTTTACCAGTAACATTTCAGTTAGCTATTGACCATATTCTTAACATTTACAAACAGATCAAATGCAAGTTGGCAAACTGACATATTGACATACATACAACTTGACATATCAAATACGCGTTATTTTGTCTGTTTTTTTTGCGTATCTCACGAGTAGCCGAAGAATTTGTTTCATATAAAACTTTCGAAGTGCCTTTTCTCATAAAAGTTAAAATACAGGTAGTTAGTTAGCAACCAAACTGTCTTCCGATTTCTTTGAAACAACTAAAGATGGACTAGGTTGCGCGTGGTATATCATTCATACCATATATGATATATATTGATATATCATTCATTGATATAGAACCGATTTTCGTTATTTCTTTCAGCTTAGCGTGAGATAAAACAAAGAGAAATGTCATAAATAGATGGAAAAATATATAATTTGGGCTCAATTTTTGCATATTAGGTGGGGGGGGGGGGGGGTAAAGTATTTGGACTGTGTGAAGTTAGAAAACAATTCTTACTACATAATTTGCAGAATAAATGTACATAAAACATTAGGCATACAGACACACTATCCTTTACCCCCCCCTCTAATGTGCAAATATATTTCCCTAATTGGTTGCTAAAGGATTATATTTTCTTACTTTGGTATTTTCATTAGGAATGAACGTCAAAGAAGGAGTGGAAGTCATATTAGAAGTACCAAATAATTACTCTACCGTAGAAAAATTCATACGAGTACCAAATAATTTGACATATTTCGTTAATTTTAGCACTGAACTATATAATGCGATAAGTTTTACAAAGAGACTTACAGAGGATGGTGCCTCTTGAATCACTAAACCCCCATTACCACTTATTTCAAAATTAAGAATTCCACTAAGGGGAGGGGGTCAAATTCTCAGTCCTTTTATGATCATTAAATTACCAAAATTTGGTTATATTCATAATTCTTCATATTCCAAACAGAGAGGGATCCCCTTTTACCAAGTTTGTCGATCTCCTTTTACTTCACCACTATTGATAAGGAGGGTATAGGTGAGTCACTCCAAAAGGATTTTCTGTTCCTTCTCTCCTTTCTATGAAGCTTGCAGTAGCGAGTGATTTAAAATATTCGTCATTCTACTTAGTTTCCGCTCACCTGGAATTCTTCCGGAACATCAGCTTATGTCTACTTAATTACTACCTTTATAGGGGGAGCACCTGCTTTATTACTTTTGAGCATCTTGTTTAGGCTTGATATGTACAGACATTATGTGGGAAGCAGGCAGCTTGTCACCCACTCTGATTTACACATCTGGAATATTCAACAGTTGTCATAAATGAAAAGGATGATCATCATTAAACGAAGAGACTGATTTTTATGGCTCGTCAATCTTTTCTAACAAATAGATGAATATACAGATGTGAAAGCCTCTACGTTTTTCTTTAAAAATTTTTCTTCACTGATATTCGAACAGTTCGTGGTAACGGACTAAAGTAAGGAGTGACTCGGTCCAATAGTAACCAACAATCTAAAAACTAAATTTTGATAACAATAGATATACGAAAGAACTGACTTTTTATACCGATTCGAAATATATAATTTTCATTAAGTTTAATGTTACCAATCGAATACTTACCAGCCTCAGAAAATCTGCTCTTCTTTTTTTTTTAAGGTGGGAAACGACTACAAAAACTCTAAATATCTTAATCAAAATCTCACCTTTGGATTCGGCATATCAGAGCCCCGATGTAGACGTTTCAAACTCTTACTTATAAAAATATAGAATTTTGTATTATCTTTTTTTTTGGCCAGAAGGAAGATCACGCGTCTTTATTATTTTTTTTCTCAGTGGTAATCGTATCAAACCAATAGTCCTAAAAGATCGGGAGAGGGATCATTTGAATGAGCATAAGAAATCCAATGTCTCTTTTAGGTGATCAAAAGAATTGGCCCCCCTCCAAATCCCATTTTCTTCCAAAGGAATCTGATCATCATTTTGAATAGACATTTGACTCAACACACTTGGAAAGGCCAATAATTATGCCATTAGGGATGACGTGAACCCTTATCGTCCCTGGGGAAGGGATTGTAAGTAATACAGTTTGCCCATTGTTTATGCAATTGCCTTGGGTTTGTTATTCTGAAAAATAAAATTTTTTGGGGGAATGGGGAGGGAGTTTTATTGTGGTGGAATTTCCGTGGAGTGGAAAGTTTCCAGGGGGAAATGTTTATAAGGGGGAGAGAAGGGGATTTCCTGGTATGATTTGAAAAATGGTCAGAGATTAAACAAAGCACTTTTTTTCAATTGAAAGTAAGGAGCATCGTTAAAATTCAAATGAACAGGAATTATTTTGTATATGAAGAGGGTACCTCTTCCTCAGCCATCGTTCTTTACGCTAAAGTTCGACTTTTTGTCATAATTCCTTAAGAAACAATGGTGAAACACAAGGGCCGTAAACGCATACTTTTGCGTCACTGCGAAAAACTCTAGAAGAATTCAAATCAGTTAAAATTAGCTTTTCAATCAGCTCCATGACATCGGTCATGATTTTTTTTCTTTTTTTTTTAACAGAACAACGCATGGGATTTGTCTTATGAGTTGAAATTATTCAACGCATTTGACATTGCAGCAAAACGGATGGTTTTGCGTCGTTTGTTGCATGATTTGTGTCATTTGCCTCATGTCGCAAGGATTTTGCGCGAAATCGCAAGAGTGGGAACCAGGGGTTACAAATGGGAAAGCAGAGGGAAGCTTGAAAACAGCTTTCCGGGACAAATTTGAGCATGAATTAACCTAAAAACTTTCAAAAACCTACCGCTTACACTCATCATATTCATGAAATTCAAAAGCAGAGCGTTCAGAAAAGGGAGAATGTGTTTTTGGTAAAACATGACAGACCTGCATTTAGCCAGTAGACAGACTCTTGAACTAGCATAGTAGTTTTCTCAGTTAGTCAATTAGATAAAGGTTTACATTAGAAGGACTACGATATTTTGCCACAACATAAAGTATTTTTAAACTGGCAGCTTTTAATATTCAGAAACAATTAAGTGGTCGGTAGAAAATAGGCACATACACTTTTTTTGTAGCAGGCTAAAAGTAAATAAACTTCAGGGGAAAAATTAATAAAACTCAAATTTGACTTAGTAACTTGAATAATAAGTGCCCAAAAGTTCAAGAGAAATATATGATTCCATGGGGTCACTACGGGGCCCCATTGCACTTCCCGACTGAAGTGCCTTGAGACGGAGATCAGCACCGTCGGTTTGGACTTTGAAAGTCTAGTGCCTTATCCTTAAACTTTTTTTTACCTTTACCAGTTTGAGTACGTTTTTATGAGCCTCGTTATTTTAGTCTTGTGGCGCTTTTTGACCAAAATGATTTTTTTGTATATTGCTTTTCGCTGGCTCTGTCGAAAATTATATTTACCCTTGAAGAGATACTCCTTAATTTATTTTAGCTTAAATAGCTTTCATTAATAACTTGTCAATAGAAGAAAAGAGCTTGATATGATCTTGGTTGCCAAAAGAGGTTTTGAGGGTAAACTTTTCCTGTCCATATCAGATGTTCTTCGAATTTTATGCCGGTACAGGTCTGTATGTGTCTTTTAATCTTACAGAATTTCACCATTCATGTATAGATGGCTCGGGATGTAAGTTCAGTTCAGTAGAAGTTGCTCAAGGCACACGAGAGCACATACAACAAAAATTTTAAGTTTGAGATTTTATTACTTCTTAACTCATTTGTCCAAAGGCCCGATATTATGTGGCCTGGCTCAACTTGTGAGGAATCAGCTAAATTTGATGAGCCAGTCTTGGCCCGAAGTCTGGTCTCTGTAAGTTCCTAATGGAGTAAACAGGAAGTCTGAAATTTAGAAAAAAAATCCTACTAGTATGCCAATATATATGTGAAAAATTGACAATTAGACTCCTTTTACGTTTACATTGGTTTACTTAAAGTCCGTAAGAATTTAAAGTTGTTCTGGTTGGTGAATTATTTTTAGCAAACCAGCCAGAGACCGTTACGCATTGTTAGAGAGAGAGAGAGAGTAAGGGGGAGAGAGAGAGAGAGAGAGAGAGAGAGAGAGAGAGAGAGAGAGAGAGAGAGAGAGAGAGAGAGAGAGAGAGAGAGAGAGAGAGAGAGAGAGAGAGAGAGAGAGAGAGAGAGAGAGAGAGAGAGAGAGAGAGAGAGAGAGAGAGAGAGAGAGAGAGAGAGGAGAGAGAGAGAGAGGAGAGAGAGAGAGAGAGAGAGAGAGAGAGAACGAGAGAGAGAGAGAAGTTTATTAATATTAAATAGAAGACAATACAAAATACAATCCAAAATTGAATTACAATACACATAATTCCCCTCGAAAGGCTCCATGGCCAGGGATACAAGGGGGATAAGAAAAAAAAACAATTATTATACAAGCAATAAATTCAATATAGGCAATCACATATAGCCGTTCGCAGGCAATATACTTACGGGGGATACAATATAAGCAACAACAAGAAAAAAAAAAAAAAAAAAAAAAAAAAAAAAAAAAAAAAAAAAAACAGAGAACATACCTGAGGCCTGGGAGCAAAGTGCAGAGATGAAAACCAAACACCTCTAACAAAACACAGGGGCCATCAACTCTTCAGAGAAAAAAAAATCTAGTTGATTCTTTATTCAATGATCCTTAAGAATCCTTTTAAAAGTCCCAAACGAGTGGCATTTCTGCACTGAAGAAGGTAGTGAATTCCAGACCTGTTGACAAGCAATGTGGGGATTGAAATCTGATCGAATAGTGGGGGTAGGCATTTTATTATTTGAAGAACGAAGGCTATATGGAGCTGAATCAGAAATAAACATAGGAGTTTTCCAAAGAGATTTTGGAAGATTGCCGTGAAGTTGATCAAAGACAAAAGAAGCACAAGAAATAATGTAAATAGACCGTAGACTTAAGAGCTGTGTTGGTGAAGAATGGTTGGTGTCCATAACCACACGCCGTGCTTTATTATACATGACGGAAAGTGACCGCAGCGTAGACGGAAAAGTAGACATCCATACAATGGGGCAATAAGAAACATATGACTGGACAAGACAGAAAAAAAGAAGTTTCAGAATAGATCCGGGAAATGTGTATCTAAGTTTTCGAATGATACCCAAACTCCGTGAGACCTTAACCCTTATCATGGCTACATGGTTTCTGAATGAAAGGTTCTCATCAAGCAGGATACCAAGAAACCGGACCACCCGATTCTCTGGTCTACACAAGGAGCCTTGTGACACCTGAAGGTGTGTAAGCTGAGGGAAAGCTATACCAATTCGAGAAAAAAAATAAGAAAATGTGATTTACCAATATTCAAGACGAAGTCATAGGCATTAAACCATGACATAACTCTCTCAAATAATGCCACAAGGTTGGACTTGATATCAAATTCCGTCTTTCCAAGGGTCCCAACAGCGGTATCGTCAGAAAAAGCAAACCTTAAACAACTTAAGTTACGGAATGACAATTTGAACAGCTATTACTATCTTTGTGGCACCCAAAAATTGTTTGAGTGGCAGATATAAACATAACTCAGAACAGACTAGTAGATATATACATTCTTCATATTTTCCAAAGCATAAAAAACAACTGAATTAAACTGTAATATGAAAACTCAAACGCATGATAGCTGGAGGTGTGGGCCAAATGCCTTTTCCCACGGGAACATACGTATGGGTTCTATATAACACGTGCTTTAGTGCCATGGGTGACAACCCTTGCTATTTGGGAAAAAGGCATCTACAATTTTGAAAGAAATTTTGAAGCAAGCTATAGACCAAAAATCAGTGTAAACCTCTCCTAAGCACCTAAACAGTTTGAAAAATACTGACTGATAGTTACACCACTATAAATATCATCCAATCAATAAGTATATCTAAAAAGCCAGAGAACAACAAGAGATTATAAAATAGAAGCGAATTTATTGGAAAAAATAAATATGTCAAGTAACACACAGTAACGACACCATAACTAAGGATGGAGTCAAGGGACATCACAGTTATGTAATTTTACTTACACTTTCCTTACAAATCAAATAGGAATTTTTCGTTTTGCGAAAAGTACATGCACACCCTAAATAGTAATATATTCTGCAACTTGCCCGACTAGGAAAAAAATATATATACATAATGATAGTACATTCATGGCCATGGGCATTTCAAGGTAAGGTTTATTCAAGACATATTACGGTGAAAGAACATGTACTAGATATATCTTTTTAACGATTTACTGCATTCGCCTAATTTCAGCTTAAATATAGTAAGTTTTTTAATAAGAGGCTCGATAGATTGCACCCATAAGGTTTTACTTAAGACCCATTCACAATAAGATTTTACAAATACGGAGAAATAGCTAGTACTAATTTTAGCCACTCAGTATTTTTTATAGATATCAGCCAATCAGAAAATTTTACGAAAAATCTGATTGTCTCAAATTAGCCAAAGCTAAACCTCAATGTTAGAAAAGTCTCAGTTTGAATGGGTGTTTAATGTCTAGTTTTTAGTATCAAAACATTAATTTGTTTAGTGTAAGAAAAATATTCTGTTACAGAAAAGAACTAGTTGCGTGTGGCGAGAATTACTAACTTCTTTTACTTTATATAATGAAATTTCTTTTGAAAATTCAAAGACTCGAGTATCAGACCAAATGAGTGAAATTAAATACAGAAATAATTTATATTGTTTTCCTTCTTTTCCACATGAGCAGTACAAATAATAAACTTTCAGGATTATTTTTAAATACATACTGTGTACCCTCACGCTTCCACCAAGTTTTTTGGTACTTCCACAGTTAAAAAAAAAAAAAACATATCAATTTCTAGTCAACCCAAAGGAGAGGGGGTAAAAAGACGAAGAAGCGAACTTTAACTTCTTGTGTTGTTCTTTTTTGTACATATATTTTTGTGCGGAAGACAAATTAGAGTTTAAACGCAAGACTCAAGAACTGTTATCAAAACATACACAATGTTCAATCCACTCTTTAAGCGAAAACATAAAAATTGAAAAAAGTACCAGTAATCTTCCTAAAAACTTTTTAATAAAAATAATCTATAGAATATATGTTATTCAGAATATAACAGTTCCAAGTCTATCCTAGCGCCAATCTAACGGTGAACCCTCAACTAAAAAACCAGGAAAGGCAACATCTACCATTGCAAATGAAGAAGCCGAACGAAAAAAAAAAATACCAAAATTCCCAATATTTCAAAAATAACTTTGTATCAGATAAAATGTTGAGGGTCTTTTTTGACTTCTTTTATACTAAATAATGTTAAAGCTAATTATTTTATGGCCTATACTTAAGGAATTAATCTAAAGCCTCAAAAAACTTCCTTTGCATTAAATTACCAAGAGAAAGGCAAAAATAAATGAGAACAAAAAATAAATTCTTTCCCAATTACATTTGTATAAACAGCATCATAGGAGTAAGTTACTAGCACGCACATACATGCGCACATGAAGAAACAAAGCAGATTATAAACTACCTCTGAAAAGTGGAGGATCTAATATAGAATTTCAAGGACTTTTACTTGACACGCTAACATTGGATAGAACTTAGAGCTTACTGATTAGATGTTATAAAGTAACTTTCGTCCTTTTCTATACCAAAATTGTTATGCTTAAAGAACGACAATGAGGTTACGAATATGAATATCCATAAAACGATCCATAACTGAATAATACATGAGACACTGAAAAAAAAAACAAAAAAAAACGCGGTGTGACATCTTGGAAGTTTCAAAGTTAATTTGAGCAAGGTCATTGTCACTAAACTCTCCAACTGGCAATATACAGCCGTTTTAATAACAAGTAGTGGTTCGTTCTTCTTTCTTTTTTTCTTTGGATGTTATTTGTTAATACTTAGTGATTTTAAACTGAGAAACTGCTATACAGAACGATGTAACATAGTATTAAAATTTCTGGGCGAGAATAGACTCTCCTTGTTATGGACAATGCACTCTGAGTACTAACCATTCCCTTATGTTAGAAGTGGAGACAAACGTCTTTGGGACACCATATCTCTTTTCAGTGAAAATATATCTTTTAATCACAAACTTGACATTTGACAATTTAAAGCAATTTATTTATTTAAATGTTTCCAGTCATTTTATTTCATGTAATTAATTTTAGCCTACGATGCGGCTAAAGCTTTTATTTAAAGATACCATCACCTACCTTCAAAAAGTAGAAAATATTTCTCAATCAGTTTTTCTCATAATTAACGGAATTTGAGGTTATAATATTGTGGTTGGCAGTTTTTCTTGAAATACCAGTCTCTAATCTAATAAAAATTGATATGTAATACTTGGTTAATACAAAATATTATTCTTGTACAATAGTAATTCCTTGGCACTAAATCAAGACATTGAAGATAAAAATAAAAGGATATATAATATTATTACAAAATCAGGGAAGGTGGCAGGCAAAGCCTCTATTTTAGGAAAATAGCTGACCACAATCATATAAACTCAAGCTTCGTCAACCGTTAGAGCAATATATCCCGGTTTTCAAATGCGACGAAAAACTCGTTTTGAACTACGGTTAAATTCGATTCGTCACTTATTTTAAAATAGTTCTGATTAGAAACAAGAGTTGATGTCTAAGGCCATAAAACCACTCTAATGGGACCATTCGGTTTACATACATGTGGACAAGATAAAAACAGATCGTTTATCAATATTTCCAATACTGAAAATACATGAGACAGTACGCGTTTTGAAATTTAAAGAATTTCAGCCCTTTTTCAAATCTCTGAGTAAATTTTAGATTTAAATATGAAACTAAACTCCACTAGCTGAACCTCTCTCTACTTTACTTTATCAAACTCAACCTCAGATGACTATGACTAGTATATAAGTCCTTGGACTGTCTACAATGCCACTTTGTGGGATTTCGATACCCTCCCCAATATTAAGCTCTTCAATTACTTCAAGGGTCCTATTTCTGATTCTCAGCCCGTTTACAATTCTTTGTGAGTCAAATTTAGGAATAACTATTTGCAGAGGGGTACAAGGACCCTTGAAAATGAGATAAAATTGAATTAGTTCAAAAGTGTACCCCATAAATTGTTGCCAAAGAAGTTAACATGTCTTAATATTGCCACTATTACTTAAAAAAGGATCAGTCAAACAATTTTTGAACACTGACAGGCTGAAAAATTTTCAAACCATGCCAATTACTGAACAAAACGTGTCCAAGTTTGCCAATTACTGAACAAAAGAGATTTCATTCAAACTCCAAATCCTTGTTAAACCCACGTCTCTTTGAGTAGTTTCTCCATATTCATTCATCACCCCTTTGGCAACCACACAGATTATATAAAAATATTTGACCTTCCCTACTATTGGAACTTTTTATTAATTGATCCCTTTACCCCTCTTATTTTTTTTAATCCACTTAGCACCCGCTTTACCAGATCCGTATTTGAGACCATTTTACTCTCTTTTATTTTTTTTATTATCACGAATTTTTGTTGATTTGCAATATTTCACCTGTGTTATTTACAATTTAGTTAGAAATTTTAGTTCTTAAAAATGGAGTGTTTACTGTAAAGTGGGCTATGGATGACCAGTGTAAAACTATTAGAGGGATTGCAGATTCTCAGAAATCACATACACTGGATGACACGTGCCAAGCCTAACAAGAGTGGCAAAAATCGTACCACATGGCTGGGAGAATGTGTCAAGCGGCAAGGCGAGTGAACACGCTTGGCAAAATTGTGCATTAAAAATGGCATTCGGATATGCAGACCAGGTGGGTGAAAGTTGGCGACTCTCAAAAACATCTAAGTAGATCATCTCTTTACTCTATCTATTTAGATCGTAGACATATTTTTATTAATAGACTTCATTTAGAATTATCGATCTATGAATTAGATGCTGTAAACACCTCGTAAGGGAAATAAATGCTTAATGTCAAGTGTTTCTGTATATAATAAAACTTCCTTCTTCCCTGATCAGAGAGGTAAAAGTTCAGACAGAACATCCTCTGAATCAATCTAAATATCCCGTAGAAAATATCCATAAAAATTCTGCTCTTGTTTGCATGAGAAATAATTGAATAATTTGTAATATACTTGATAGAAATTAGTGTTTTTATTCAGCATTATTTTACAACACCCAAAAAGCCTAGCCTATATATACGATTTCCTTCATTCTTTCCTATCTGGCATGGATTTTAGCCGTTTTATCCGCGTTATGCTTTAAACGTTTTGGGACACTTCCAGGTGCTGAAAAAGCATATTTTTACGCATAGGTTTTATTCTTCTCTGCACTGGCGTCAATCCACGAGAATTTAGGAGAGGTGCGAAGCATATTTTTCAATACGTGATGGGGGGGGATTGTTGTTTCTCCAATCTTTCTCAAAATGTAGGAGGATATAGGATGATCCCCCCTCCACTTGACACCATCCCTCCTCTACACATTACGTGCACTTTACGCTATTACATATTTATCAAACATATTTTTTTGGAAGTCAACATGTATTTTCGAAAATAAGCTTTTACTTAAAGTGATAATCCCTCACCCCTTTCACTGGTCAGTTCTGGGCACACCTGCGACCACAGCTTTCTAAGTCTATTAACAAACAAGAAGGAACAATACGTGAATATCCTAATCTACGACAAACAATATGAATATATTTCTGTAGAACTGACCTAACACGGACAAAAAATGAGTAAAACGGGGTAAAAACCAGAATTCCCACGCTAATACAAGTCTTTGTTTTATATTGAGAACCTGATCTTCTTTTATTTTAAGGAGCCATTTATATACGAGAAATCTAAACTAAAACAAGAACTGAAATATCTTAATTCCACACATATAATCCAAAGACAATTGTTATTTTATATTAAATTTCTCATTTTTACTTAGATTTACAGCGTATCCCCTGTCCCCAAATTTAAATAATGCAAAAGGATTCAAGCTAGGTATTATGATATATTTTGCAAAAAATCATAAACGAATCTACAAACCAATCTAAAGATATTTATTTACAAACGAATCTAAAGATATTTGATTTTTATTTAATTTTATAAAACGATTCTATCGAATAAAGGCTTATGCAGGTTCGACCCTGTATCACCCCTCACACCCCTGCACCAACACCAATTATTTTTAAACTGTATCCTCTGAATCAATTCGACTGTTACAAAATCAACAGATTTGGGTGTTCAATGTATAAAAAACAGGAGATGGGGGAAAATGGCAAGATTTTGATTTACCAAGATTAATCTTATGCCTATTTACCCTCAACCAAGAATGTAATCAGTCGAATTAGATGTTAAAAAGTCGAATTAAACAGTCGAATGTTTTTAAAGGATTTAAAATAGTTATAAGAAATATTTTGCAAAACATCACAAAATTGACTATTTATCAACGAATCTAAAGATATTTGATTTTCATATAATTTTATAAAACGATTCTATCGAATAAAGGCTTATGCAGGTTCGACCCTTCCTGCATCACTTTCTATATTGTTGCAGTCAAATTAAAAGAGTATTAGAATTATCTAGAGTGCTCTCAAAAAGGCCTTTAGGTCTTTGTTCATTTGTTAGAACGAAAATTATTTTAGCCAGTGGGAAGTTAAATATTTACTGGGCAACAAATAGGTGAAGATTAATTCGACTCTTACAAAATCAACAGATTTTGGCTTTCAATGTTTATTTAGTTTTTTAAATTTAGTTTTAGTCATCACAAAACAGTCTTTGGTATCAGATAAGTTGGAATCGAGTGATAAATCCCGTAAGTCAGATCTTTTTTTTATAAAGCCTGTTAATAACCAAATATCTCTTCATATCAGAGAAGATGAAATAATGTACAAAAACATGTCTGTTCATGAACAAAAATCTATCGCTCTAAGATAACAGGAAATCGGAGTATTTTGATGAGTATTTTACAAAAAAAAAACAACAACAAAAAAAACAACATTATACTGCATTTATTTCATGTTACTCTATAGCGATTGTTTCCCCTTGTTTTTTGATCGGCATCTCTCTCTGTCTCTCTCTTTTCGAAAACTTCTTTCTTTTGACAATTCTTTACGTTTATTTTACCCAATTCTGCGAGCTACGCTTTCCGTTAGGAGTTTGAATTCAATTTGATTTACATCGTCTGTTAATAAAGCCTATTCTATAGCTAATTCGTTCTATCGCTGATACACCGATGTCACCAAACACAAAATCGCATCGAAGCCCAGTAGTGAGAAAAATCGAGTACTGGCTCTCGATAGAACTCGCTGTTATGCCAAAGGTCTTAAATGACATATCTTTGAAACCCTCACTGTTTGCAAAATTTACATCCCGCAGTATAGGTTGACAAACTAAAATTATTATCTAGAGATTCCACTAACTCCTTAAAGTCTTGCACATTTGCTCTTGAGGTAACTGTGTCTCTCCTTTTCCTATAAAGGCCGTAAATATATTTTTATTTCAATTTCTATGCATTCCTGGACATGTCCGTTAAAACTTTTAGGTGAGACAGGAAGATATTAAAAAAAAAAAAAAAAAAAAAAAAAAAAAAAAAAAAAAGAACATCGGTCCTCTACAACTGCGTAATGTATCGATTGTTTTGAATGCCGCTACCTGAAAGGCAACTTTGTATAATTTTACGTAATACATACCGAAATGAAACCACATTAATCAGCTGTAAACGGTAAATTTAAGGGCTTATGTTAGACTGAACTTAAAAAATAACGACGGAAAAAATGGCTTATTTCCATCACTCCGATAATACCAAAATATGAGGAGCACCCATTCGGGCGGGGCATAAACAATCCATTCTTCGTTGGAAGAAAGTTTACCCTCCGATAAAATTTGCACTGCTACATAAACCAATAAATAAATAATTCATTAAAGAATAAACTCTTTCGAAATAGGAATGACTCATTTTCATACTGAAACTACTTCTGAAAGCACTAGATCACTCGAATTGGACTCAGCCTGAAGAATTTTAGCAACAACATGAGGCAGATGATCTCTAAGTATACCAGGAGATAAAAGGATTTGGTCATATTCTTCACGGTTAGCCCATCGAACTCTGTACCGAGATTCATTGGAACTGAAAAAAGTGGGAAATCATTGTGTTATTTTGGCTTTCCTGCCATCGAAAACAGGAAAATTTGCAAATATTACAAGAGCTAATAGAGAACGCATGCGATTTAGGAGACGCATTGCTTTTGACCTCACCAGAAAAAAACAAAAAAAACTGGATAATCATCTTTTATGAGATATTTTTAAATTCCATTTATATTTTAGAACTTATAATTAAAAGCCGGATATGGAATTAGCATTTTTTTTTTCACTATGAACATGTAAATTATCAAACACCAGACATAACTCTACGCATTCCCAACTATCACACAGAAAAAAAGCACCAGTTTAGCATACAGAAAAAATACATCCCTTCAAACACTATTAATTATGCAAACTAAATCGTATACCAGGAGACAACCAGATTTGGTAATATTCTTCAACCTCAATTTCTGTAATTTAGCAACGAGACTCATCTGAGCAGAAGGAAAGGAATGGTTTCTTTTGTAAACCTGCCAGGAACAACTGCCATATTTGCTAATTCCAAGAACGGTTCCGATTAAAAAAGACATCAGTGTTATTAAGAAAACCAAAAAAGGCTAAATAATATATGAAAGCAAATATTAAAAGAATTATAGTTTTGGAATTCAGGTATTAGAAAAAAACAGATCCTAATAGAATGTTCAGAAAAGTGATTTATACAGAAATAACCATTTTATAGAAGAACTACTCAGCATTTCAGTTATCATACGCTGTCCATGCCCAGATTCTGTTTTGGTTATTTTCCAAGGAACATGTTTGGTAATGAGAAATGGATTGTTATTTTTGCAGCCATACCTTATCCATATTTTTTTTTAGAGAAGATGGTTTCATTTTGGGCTATCGTTTCCAGTTTTGTTTCACATAATTCCGTTTTATTTGAACCTTCGTTTTGTTTCGTTTCGGTACTGCCTTTGACAAATAAAACGCTGGAAAAGAGCTAGGCAGCTTACTGACAAAAGTTTTGAAAATCGGCGAATGCTTCTTGAGTGTTACTAGCTTTTTTAGGTTAGATTAGGTCAAAAAGTGCTTAAGCTTGAATTTGCGATAGAAGCAACTATTATATTCGTAAAGAGCATAAAAAAAGGCATTGGGTGGTATATTCACTTTATTGGCAAGTCAATAATATGAACTGTCATACATTTACCCATCTGGGAATGTTGAAAGTGAAGTCTGACTTTTTTTAGGATTTAAAAAGACACCAAGTACTGTAATTTGCTAGAGCCAAGGGCATACCTTACAGTAGGCACAGAAAAACAGTGCCGTACACATATCTGGAAAAATACTACCTGGTTGGTCAACAAAATAAAAGAAATCTTCATACACATCAAAATCAGGTAAATATTTTCTGACGCCATTTTTATGAAACAAGGGGTGAAACTGCCTGGACGAAGAAGTTTCGATTTTCGGGATCTAGTTACGGAAAACGGTACGGTCCCTTACGGGATTTCGCAAATAAAACGGCTTTGAGCTTACTAAATACGTAAAAAAACGCTATTAAGGAAACAGGACTGAAACTAGACTGAAACAAGACCAAATAAAACGCGGCACTTGTGTCTCTAACAGTTGGTATTAAAATAAGTAGCACAGAAAAGGCATCAATGCGTCTTTAAGCCATCTCAAGTTGCAAAACAAACTAATTTGGCTTTAAATCCAATTTTGAGAAGCTTTTCGACAAGAATACATTCATTGATAGCCCACAAACCAACATACAACTTAGGGATACTCTTCTTAATAGAGTAACAATAATTCGGTTATACGAGATATTTCAATATAAATATTTTCTTTGGTTATAACCAAACGCAGTATACGCAGTTTGGTTATACGCTGTACCAATTATAAAAGTGTGAATATGCAAAAAGTTAAGCAAAAAATTGTAATCTTTCTCCCCTATGATTACTGACGAAATTCTTTTAGTTTTAATCTGTTCATTTAAACACACACAAAAAGAAATAAATATTCATACAATTCATTATATTAATTAAACAAATAAGTAAGAAATGACGTTATTCTGCAGAAATTCAATTTATGCAGAAATTATTAAGTTTTTTAAACACAAAACAGAACGCCATAATTAGGAAGAGATTATAAGGAAATATTCAAAGAAAGTGGGGGCTTTACGAGGGAAAGTAAAGTTGAAATAAAATGAAATTTGAAAACAAAATGGTGACTGTAGAAGAATGCAATGAGTTTTTAGCAGAAGTATTTATTAATTCTGTATTTACCAAAAGTAAATACAGAATACAATTCTGTATTTACTATAAGTATTTACCAAAAACTTGCAGTCATTTTACTAATTCTGATATAAACATGTAAGGATTTTATTTGACAATGATTTTCCAGTCAGAAAGTCGTTTACGCAGGTATCTAAAAACCAACCCAAACATTTTAAACACACTACACTGAACCCGAGGAGATAAAATGGTATGACAGGCTACATAACATAGCATTAAAGGCATGGAAAAGCAAAATGAAAATAAGTTTTATTGAAATTAACATAGTACAACTTGTACATGTCGACTTATTACAAGGCAGACAAAGAGGTAGAGCACGATGCGTCTCTCATTGCACAAAAAAAGAAGTCTACAACAAAAATGCACACTTCTCAAAAAGAGGAAGAAGAAAAAGCTACGAAATTCACGGAAGAGAGTTTAAATGAAAAATACCTGTAGTCATATGCTGCTGCAGAATGAGTCCAGTTCATGGTTATATGACAGTAAGCCAAAAATAGCAGATTTTTGGTTCAATAGTTACCAAGAGTGAGTGAAGAAAAGCTTTTACTACATTTCTAAATAGTTGTTATTACACTGGAGAAATATTACACGTAGACAAGGTCGAATTCAGGAAGGGGCTAGGGGACTTGACGAATGTATATTTTGATTAGTGTGAGATTCAGAATGTTCAGATGTGTTTAGTTGCTTAATGTTTTATTAAGCATTATTTATATAATACTGTATTATATACATTAGATTACATCATGTTTTTATTATTGTTTTGTGGATTTCTGAAACACACTCCCTAACAAGCTTTGGCTTTGGGAAGGAAAGTTTTATTTATTCATTTGTTTTCGTTTGATTTTCAATGTCCATCTATAAATATAGAATAATAACGAATCAGTAAAAAGATAATCAAAGAAGACAATATGTTTCTGAAATATAAAAAAACTTACTTGCTACTTGTAATTTTATCGACTTGAAGTATTCTTCCAGGTAAATATAGTTTAACCTCTTGAGCAGTCTCATGACCATTCTCAAATACATGAGAAGCACCATACCTTTCTGCTACTGAACTGTAGCCACCCTAATAACAAATACATGGTAAGATTTGAAAGTAAAAAGGTAGTTGGGCTATAGCCACCCTAATAACAAATAGATGGTAAGATTTGAAAGTAAGAAGGTAGTTGGGCTATAGCCACCCTAATAACAAATAGATGGTAAGATTTGAAAGTAAGAAGGTAGTTGGGCTATAGCCACCCTAATAACAAATAGATGGTAAGATTTGAAAGTAAGAAGGTAGTTGGGCTATAGCCACCCTAATAATAAATAGATGGTAAGATTTGAAACTAAGAAAGTAATTGGGCTATAGCCACCCTAATAACAAATTAAATAAAAAAAACAAGTTTTTTTGAATGAAAGTAAGGAGCGACTTTAAAACTTAAAACGAACAGAAATTACTTCGTATATGAAAGGGGCTGCTTCCTCATCAACGCCCCGCTCTTTACGCTAAAGTTTGACTCTTTCTCTCAATTCTTCTTTTTAAAACAGTAAACGACTGTAGTAAGGAGCGACCCGGCTCAATATTAAATGAGACTCTAAAAAACCGAATTTTGATGCTAAATCATACATCAAAAGAATCGGATTTTCATGCTGATTTTAAATATATAAGTTTAATCAAATTTAGTCTTTGTCACCAAAAGTTACGAGCCTGAGAAAATTTGCCTTATTTTAGAAAATAGGGGGAAACACCCCCAAAAAGTAATAGAATCTTAACGAAAATCACACCATCGCATTCAGCAAATCAGAGAACCTTAAAGCAAAAATTTCAAGCTCCATTCTACAAAAATGTGGAATTTCGTATTTTTTGCCACAAGACAGATCACGGGTGCGTGTTTATTTGTTTGTTTGTTTGTGTTTTTCCCCAGGGGTCATCGTATCGACCAAGTGGTCCTAGAATGTCGCAAGAGGGCTCATTCTAACGGAAATGAAAAGTTCTAGTGCCCTTTTTAAGCGACCAAAAAAATTTGAGGGCACCTAGGCCCTCTCCCACGGTCATTTTTTCCCAAAGTCAACGGATCAAAATTTTGAGATAGCCATTTTGTTCCGCATAGTTGAAAACCATAATAACTATGTCTTTGGGGATGACTTACCCCCCACATTCCCTGGGGGAGAGGCTGCAAGTTACCAACTTTGACCAGTCTTTACATACAGTAATGGTTATTGGGAAGCGTACAGACGTTTTCAGGGGTTTTTTTTTGGTTTGGGGGTGGGGTTGAGGGGAGGGGGCTATGTGAGAGGATCTTTCCTTGGAGGAATATGTCATGGGGGAAGAGAAATTCAATTAAAAGGGCGCAGGATTTTCTAGCATTACTGTAAAAAAAAAAACAATGAAAAAATAAACATGAAAAAGTTTTTTTAATTGAAAGTAAGGAGTAGCATTAAAACTTAAAACGAACAGAGATTATTACGCATATGAGGGGTTCTAAAAATACTTTAGCATAAAGAGCGAGGTATTTAGGAGAAGATAAATACCTCGTTCTTTATGCTAAAGTATTTTTAGTAATTTAAACTATTTATTCTACGGTCTTTCTGATTCAGGGGTTATTCTTAAAGAGCTGGGACAAAACTTAAGATTTTGTGTAAAGAGCGAGGTATTAACGAGGGGACAAACCCCCTCACATACATCATAAAAATATAAGAATATAAAAGTTTGTTACGTAAGTTAATTCTTAAGTTACGTATAATTTGTACAAATAAAAACATTCGTTAAAAATTAAAAGTTCTAGTTATCTTTTTAAGTAGCCGAAAAATTGGAGCGCAATTAGGTCTCCTTCCCCACCTCTTATTTCTCAAAATCGTCTGATCAAAACTAAGAGAAAGCCATTTAGCCAAAAAAAAAGAATTAATATGCAAATTTCATTTTAATAATTTATGTGTGGGGAGCCAAAATCAAACATCAGACATTAAACAAAATCAGCATTAATTCAAAAACGTTCAGAAATTAGATTAAAACAAACTAGTTTTTTTAACTGAAAGTAAGGAGCGACATTAAAACTTTAAAACGAACAAAAATTACTCCGTATATGAAATGGGGTGTCCCCTTCGCAATCCCTTGCTCTTTACGCTAAAGTTTATGACTGTTTGCCACAATTCTACTTTTTAAAACAATTAAAAACTTTAGCGTAGAGAGCGAGGGATTGCGAAGAGGACAACCCATTTCATATACGGAGTAATTTCTGTTCGTTTTAAGTTTTAATGTCGCTCCTTACTTTCAGATAAAAAAACTAGTTTTTTTTATTTAATAAAAAGTAGAGTTGAGAGAAAGAGTCAAACTTTAGCGTAAAGAGCGGGGCGTTGAGGAGGGAACAGCCCCTTTTGCTAACGAATCACCCATAGTTTTTCCATTTTATCAGCGTTGGAATCACTGTCACCACTCAAATTCTCATCATCAAAATCTACTGGTAAATGTATATCATCCAGTTGCCTAAATTTCGAACCAAAACAGTTGTATATAGTTGAATGCTGTCTTCGCTTCGACATCATAACTGGGTAAAATTATCCAAAAATCTTTTATTGCTGTCATTTCAAAAAATTGCTTAGCTACTGAAAAGGAAACAGGTTTTGACATACACACTTTTTGAAGATTCAACGATTTACGGGATGACAAGCTACATAATGCCTTGTAAGCTCGGGTGACACCAACCACAGGAGAATTCCCTAAAGACTTAGGGTAGGCAGATCAAGTATCAACAATCCTTTTCAAACATGCGTTGATCGCGCAATCAAGACAAAGAAATCTGAAGACCGCACTTCTGTCCACTCCAAGGAGGGGGGGGGGCACCCCACACCCTGGATCCACTACTGGAAAAACTCAGAAAATTCCTTTGGAGCTTTAAGTGGCAGATGATCAATGTCACCTACGCCAATCCAAAATAGTTTTGAATCCAATCTACATTCTTGAAATTAATATTTAATATAAAAGGCCAAGATTGATGAGAGCGTCAATACTACACTAGTTAACACTACGTACTGCCCGTGTGTGCACGTATTCCAACATTTGTTTATGTAGAGGTTTGTGAATGTGACTCTACACAAATACGCATCTAGATGTTACAAAATCGGGTATTTAAATATTTAACATTAAAATATCTCTCGGCCCCAAAATTTTGCTCCGCGACCCCATCTGGAGTCACGATCCATAGTTTAAGAAGGCCTGATCGAACTACAAAGACTTGGGACACATGATCAAGCAATGAGTGACGTAACACATTTTGTTATATAAATATAATCATAGATCAAGATAACATTGGAAATTTTGCATGTTTTATTGGTGTAAAATTAAAATAGCAATCTTTGCAGCTCTTGCGATTGACAAACATGGAAACAAGAAGGTGTGCACTTTATTTTAGAGATTATTTAGCACTGAATGTACTTATTCTGTCGTACTAACTTCGCATTGTTACAAATCCTTAACTTAAATCAATCATACAGCATGACAAACAAATCTAGTCAAGAGGCTGAGCTTGTACCAGCCGGGGCAAAAAAAAAAACCTTCATTAAAACAATTTGACAAAAGAAATATTTCCTGACTGCTGTCCAGACATGAGATGTTTTCCTAAATACGCAAAAAAAAATTCTTATTTTTCACTTAAAAAGACAACAAATTACTAGACTTTTTTTGTTCTAGACTATTAATACCAAAGTCATAACTACCAAGTTAGTGCTGGTAATAGATTTGGGCAGGATGGCACTCAAATAAGATTCTCAGGGTGGCGATCGTGGTCCATAAGTATCACAAAGGTCGACAATGGAGCACGAAGGTACGTCTGTTTTGGACCCTTGCGCTTGCGCACTGTCGATGAGCATCTGCACTATATAGTGGAGATTAGAAGTGTGTGAGAAGTGTCAAATTAGAACCAGCAGGATAGTGAAATGGTCTGTTAGCAATCTACTTTTGCAAATCAGTAGGTATTAAGAAGCCCCTTCCCCCTGCCTCGATCTTACTGTAATATCCTGATTTTAAGAACCTTCATTTTTTCTTGGCACAGCGAAATGCTATACCATAAATAAGTTTTACTGGGCGGAAACTAAACAAACTTTGCATAAATATTCATTCTACACAACCTTCACCTTTAGTCTATAAGCTTCTTTTGATTGGTTGTCTTGTATTTTAAACTTGATTTACACTCTTATATCCCTCACAATTTGAAATACAAAAAAAAAACGAATTGCCTTGAGCTCGAAGCTATTTTTAAAATTATCTTCTGGTTCCAAGTTCATTTTTATCACGTTCGCACTACGTTAAGAAAAAAGAATCCAGCAAAAGCACATTTTTTTTTACACTCACCCTCTAGTTACTATTGGAGAACTGCTTATAGCAACACTATCTAAAAAGTTAATCCCCAGGACGATCACAAAATTCACTCACCTGATTTAGATTTTGTCTACTTTCAGAAAGCAAAGGTCGTCCATCGGGTTCTTCAGTACGCCCATGTCTACTTCGCGAGAAACAACTTCTCGTTAACACTTTAAACTAGAAAATTCGGCATTAAATAACTTTTCTCGCAACACGTTTACATACGCAGGTATTTCAGCCACTATCAATAACACTACCATTATAAAGCAACTAAGATAAGACAAAAATAGAAGGAAACCTTGATGGAGCCATTGAACAGAGAAAATTAGCTTATTAGAGTACCCAAAATGGCATCAATGCCATGAAGGGAGATGGGTCAAATCCACCAAAAAAGTGCAGAAGAGAAGACAAAGAGTCAAAGTGTTTTTTATGATAGTACATAGAAACAGGAAATAAACGAGTTATCAGAGTTGCAAAAAAAGAAGAAAAATTGTACGTAACACCTAAAAATGGCTGGCAAAATTAACAGAGTCAAAATATAATGGGCATCATTCATACACCTGTACCTCTCTCCCTCTTGGTGCACAAGAAGCAGCCTATTGCATAGCCACTAAGCAGGTGTTTTAAACGTCTTAAATTTAGAGAAAATTGTCTTTCAATGACATAGTACGTTAATAGCTACAAACAGGGGACAGAGGCATATATCCCTCTAAAAGACAAATCGAAGCATCTTCTCACAAGAAAGTTCTGCGAATAAAAACGTTAATATGGGCAAAAATGCAGATGTCTGGGCCTTGAAACCTCTCATGAAAAAGTCTTCCCTTTATCCTAAGTTGCTAAGAAAACATTTATTCGCAACAAATTTATTTATTTATTACCCAACGTATACATCAAAGGTCTTTTAGTGTTTCAAGCCTCACCTGCTAAATGCTATAAAAAAATCTTACCTTTGGGTCCTGACACGATTGAAGTTCATATAAAATTTGGCTTTTTAAAAGTCGAAAAGTAGAAACACTCAATCTTGGAACAATATCATCACCGATTGCCAAAGACATACAGAATGACTCAGAATGTGTAGCTGCTTCTTCATTTAATAGGCCACCTATGAAAATTGAACTCAAAGAAAAAGCTATATAACTTTATGCTATCATTTAAGGATTTTTGTTTAGGAGCCTTTGTTTTAAACCAGTTTACTGTTGGATATTCGACAACTGTGAATCAGGTTACATAGGTAAGTGCAGTAGCTTTTGTTAATATGCCAAGATCATGGCCAAAGATAAAAACTGTAGTACACAATTTTCAATTTGAATCTCAATTTTGGAATTACAAAAAAAAAAACAAAAAACGATTGAATCCACTAAAATCGTAGCCGTAGGGTCACACAGATGTTTAAAAACTTTTTGCATCAGTTGGCGTCTCATATAGGGTATACCAGATACAAAAGAGTGATCACATCAGCAGACAAAATAGAAATGACAAAATTAAAAATCAGCTGAACAGGGAAATCATAATAATAGCATTTTTATGATTTATTTTTGCAAGGACTATTACAAAAACAAACAAGATACTAACCAACAAGTGGCATCACTTGATATATAATAGAAAAATACGCAAGTTCAATCGAACATTGACCTACTGAAAAAGAAATTTTGTGGTTGAACACTTGTCTCAGGACTTTTCACAACTTTCGAATTACCCCAAATTGATTTTTTCAATATTATCATTATCCAATTGTCTACATCAATAAAACACTACCCCAGAAATTTTTTCATTAAAACTACCACTTCTTTGCACTTCATTACAAAATGCAAATGCCTCCTACCTATACCTCACACATCCTGATACCCCCACCCCGATATAAGAAGTAAGGGTCATTTTTCAGCCTGACCTGACTCATATGCTTCCTTCTTTTCCCAAATGGTGACCCGTGCGCTCCCATATTTACCAAACATCCTAACTCATCCGTCTCTTCGCTCCGAGTCTCTTTAACCTGTACATGTAGGTCTATTGACCACGTCTTCAATATCCCCTTGTTCCATATTCGATGTCCTAGTCTCCTTGGTAAATTTGGTATAAGAAACGAAAACAGTAATGGCTATAGACTTTTGCAATTTTGTAGGTACATAACAACCTAGTTATAACTGATACGATGTTTGGTCATAAAATGTCCCATAAGTTGACATGGTATTCACATGATGGCAAAAGAGCAAACCTTACTGATTATGTTATTGTAAACCGAAGACTAGCAGGATCAATACAAGATACTAGGGTATATAGGAAAGCTGTTATTGATGTTAACAGTAAAGATCACCAACTAGTAGTGTCTAAGGTTAATTTAAAGCTGAAATTTCGGAAGGGTAACTATCTCCCGGAAAATTATGATGTTGGTAGACTCCAGGATGAAAATCTGAGAGAAACCTTCCAGTAAAAGTTGAAATACTAAACTTGAGAGTTTAAAATTTGACAATGTGGAAGATGGATGGAATAATTTTAGAAAAACAATTTGTGAAGTTGCTGATGGTGTCTTAGGGAAGACTGTTAAGACTACAACTAGGAATATTAGTGAAAAAGCTTTATGTTTAATAGAGAGTAAAAGGGGTTTGTACAAGAATTACCTGAGTGATAGATCATATGGAAACAAAAGGAATGTAAAGAAAGTGGAGAAAGTATTAAAATATGAATTAAGGAGATGTGAAGTGGAGGCCATGGATAAAATTGCTGAGAATCTGGAAGATGCAGCTAGACGGCATAATAGTAAAATATTATACTGGCATGTTAATACATTGAAAGGGAGTAGTCAATCGGGACTAGTCCCAGTTAAAGAAAGGAATGGCGCCACAATTAGTGATGCGAAAAAAAAAAAATATTCACAACAAATTTATTGATTTATTACCCAACGTATTTGGCAAATAATAAGGCTCCAGGAGCTGATAGTGTGATAAATTAGTTTCTTAAATATGGTGGCTCTGAGGTTAGAAATAAGCTACTGAAGATCATGAATTTTATTTTTGTCACAAGGAAAGATTTAAGGGAAACAGGGACTTCCTGGGTGGGTTTGAATAGACTGGGATGGAGGAGAAGCGTGCGTAGCTGTGTTGGCCTCATGCGGATTGGTGCTGCAGTGAGTTATTATTATTATTATTAGTAGTAGTAATAGGTCTCATAATCTTTCCCGCAAAGTATCTTAAAGAGTGAAGGAAGACAAAGGGGCATCCCACTCAAATACGAAATATTTTCTTTTCGTTTCAAGTTTTAATATTCCTTCTAACTTTCAGTAGAAAAAACTTTCAAGAAGTTTTTAGTTAGTTTTTAACCGTTTTTTTTTTTTTTTTTTACATTAACAAGACACCCTGGTGTAAAATTTTCTTTGGAAACTTTCGTCTCCACAGAAAATGCTTTTTTGGAAAAGATTCCCCCGCTTAGACTTGCACAAACAAAATCTTTATATGTTTCCCAATAACAAATACTGCATATAAAGAATGGGCAAATTGCGTAACTTTCAGTCATTTCCCAAGGGGCTACGGAGAGTCAAGTCTTCTTCAAAGGCTTACTCATTGGACTTTACCCTCTGCTGAATCAAATGGTTATATCAAAATTTTGATCAGATATCCGGGGAAAAAGGGCGTGGGAGGGGAGCTAATTGTCCTCTATTTTTTTGATTACTGAAAAAGAACATTATAACTTTGATTTGAGCTCAAAGGAACGCTCTTTCAATCTTCTGGGACCATCGGTTCGATTCGATTACATTTTTTTTTTGGAAAAAAAAAAACACGCGTCCGTCATCTTTCTTCTGGCAAAAAAAAAAAAAAAATTAAAAATTCCCCATTTTTGTAGGTAGGATCTTGAAACTTCAACAGTTTTATTATAAGCTGAGTCTAATAGTATGATTTTATTAAGATTGTTTGAATTTTTAGGTGTGTTTTCCCCTTTTTCGAAAATCAGCCAAATGTTCTAAGGCTCTACGTTAAAAGTAAAAACAAACAGAAATTATTCCGTATACAAGAGGGCTGCTCCCTCCTCAATACCTTGCTCTTCACGGTAAAGTATTAGGCACTTCTAAAAAAGTTTCTTATTCTAATTAAACAGCCCCTATGTTTCAGGAGTTCGTTCTCAAAAAAGTAGCAATCAGTCATACTTGGCTCCGATTAAAAAAAAAAAAAAAAAAAAGATGTCCCTTTTGAACCCAAAGCCAAGTATCTCATTGCGATGTTTATTAGTTAATTTTTTGTCCCCAAGTGATCCCCAGGGATGTCCTGGGTGCCAAGCTGGCACCCAGGACATCCCTATACCAAGGATACACAAACTGGAGATATTTCGCTGTGATATTAAGTGAATAAATACGATCTACATCCCTTTTTTCAAACTACACTTAACAGATAAGCAATAAATAAAGAAAAAGAGAGAAAACATGCTAAAATCGCAACAGACAAAAAAAATATAAAACTTCTAACCAGCCAAGTAAAACATAGGCTAAAAATAGATAAGGACAAAATCATAGAAAACTCACAGTTAGGATTAAGCAATATCTAGAGTTATTTTGCCAATTAAAATAACAGTATGAAG